>NC_141307.1:620131-687631 GCF_037954325.1 Fistularia commersonii | reverse complement strand
TTTATAATGTCCACATAAAAGCCGGGCTGTTGCTAGACAACTGGTGAAACTTTATTTAGAAAAAAAAAACAAAATTAAAAACAAAAAAAGAATTCAAATCGCAGGGTTCATTTCGCATTAAACCTCCTTAACAACAGGTGAAGATAAACCTTTCATTTATTTTATTCTTCTTAATACATCTGGGAGGGGGGAGCCGATCACTCGTCAATAACAATATTGACGATATTGCCGATATCGCAGGCCTGAAAGGAAACACAGAATCCTAAACAAGAGGAGGGGAAATAAAACCTGCGTCTGGAAGACAAAGACTCAGACAGACGCCGGCTGGAGCTGAACACACACACACACACACACACACACACACACACACACACACACACACACACGCGGATATTGTAGTTTGAAGGAGTGTTTTTGGGCAGGACGAGCGGGGTAACGGCGCTCTCTCTCCCTGCAGCGACCATGGGACTCGGCGCGTTGCCATGGAAACAGCCCAAACTGCTCCGGCGGAGTGATTGGGAGGGGGAAGACGGGGTGGGGTAATATTTAGGGGAGGAGAAGTGTTTGTGTGTGTGTGTGTGTGTGTGTGTGTGTGTGTGTGTGTGTGTGTGTGTGTGTGAAGACGGTTGCCATCGTTTTCTGCTGAGTTTGTGAGTGGAGGAGTTCAGCTCAGTCGATGTCTGGAAGTCAAGAGTGTGTTTTATCTGCCAGCACCGTGTGTGTGTGTGTGTGTGTGTGTGTGTGTGTGTGTGTGAATCTGTGCATATGTCTTTGTCGTTGTGTGTCTGTGTGTATGGAGGCATGTATTAGCGTGTGTGTGTTTGTAGCTGTGTTTGTATCTGCTTGTGTGTGTTGGTCTGTATATATTTTGGTGTGTGTGTGTGTGTGTGTGTGTGCGTGTAAGTGTGAATCTGTGCATATGTCTTTGTCGTTGTGTGTCTGTGTGTATGGAAGCATGTATTAGTGTGTGTGTGTGTTTGTATCTGCCTGTGTGTGTTGGTCTGTATATATTTGTGTGTGTGTGTGTGTGTGAATCTGTGCATATGTCTTTGTCGTTGTGTGTCTGTGTGTATGGAGGCATGTATTAGCGTGTGTGTGTTTGTAGCTGTGTTTTATCTGCCTGTGTGTGTTGGTCTGTATATATTTTAGTGTGTGTGTGTGTGTGTGTGTGTGTGTGTGTGTTTCTTTTTCCTTCTCTTCCCTCCAAACTCTATGAGTGTTAGTTTTGTCTGTGATAAAAGCTCCACCCAGTTTCCATATTTCCTACGTTCCTCGAACGCCTCGCCCTCCTTTCCTTCTCCTTCTTCTTCTTCTTCTTCTCCTCCTCCAGGTCACTGGAAGGTCACCGAGTGGAGTGGTGTTTCTCCTCAGACAGGAGGTGTGTGATCTTTTCAAAGTAAGAGTCCAGATCCTTCCTTTGCCTCCTGGTGACAGTGATGAAGAGGAAGCGTTAGGCTCCGCCCCCTCGCGACGCCCCGTCCCGCCAAATTAATGGCCTCTGCGTTCGTCCCCGACTTCCCCGCGCCTTCACGGCCTCCATTATTTATGAACTTTATTTTGGCGGGTCGTTTTTCTCCCCGCGCCTTTTCCTGGACGTCAGGCTGAGAATTAAAAACCGTCTCCTCGACTCCTCGCTGCAGACTCCTCGCGTCCTTGTATCCTCTGATCCTCCTTGTATCTATAGTTCCTTGTATCCTAGTGCTCTTGCGCCCTTGCGTCCTCTGCCTCTTGGGGAACATCAGGACATGTATGCTCTCCTGACAGAACTCCCGTTCCCCAGATGTTCTCGGTGCTGGTAGGAAACCCGGGTGTCTTTCGTCTCCTTACTGCAGACTCCTCGCGTCCTTGTATCCTCCGATCTTCAAACCAATTTCCTTGTCGTCATGTGTCCTTGTCTCCTCGTGTCCTTAACCAGTTGACATGTTATGTCCTCATCTAGGCCTCGTGTCCTCTTGTCCTCGTATCTATAGTTCCTTGTATCCTAGTGCTCTTGCACCCTTGCGTCCTCTGCCTCTGAGGGAACATCAGGACATGTATGCTCTTCTGGCGGAAGTCCCGTTCCCCAGATGTTCTCGGCGCTGGTAGGAAACCCAGGTGTCTTTCGTCTTCTCGTCTCCTCGTCTCCTTACTGCAGACTCCTCGTGTCCTTAACCAGTTGACATGTTATGTCCTCATCCAGGCCTCGTTTCCTCATGTCCTTGTATCTATAGTTCCTTGTATCCTCATGCCCTTGCGCCCTCTGCCTCTGAGGGAACATCGGGACATGTATGCTCTCCTGACAGAACTCCCGTTCCCCAGATGTTGTCGGCGCTGGTAGGAAACCCGGGTGTCTTTCAGGCGTTTCATTGCCGACCAGAACCTGTCAATCATCTGATTCTGCGTCTGGCGGCGCGTTCAGGTTCGGAGACGGAGGCGCCGCCGTGCGAGGACCGGTCGTCATGACGAGCGGCGGCGTGAGTGGCAGCTGACAGCGCGATGCGTCGGGGTGCTCCACGGCGGGTCGGCACCGCTGCCAAACTCTGATTCGGGCTGTGAAAACACAGACTTGGCAGCACGAAAAGTGTGTGTGTGTGTGTGTGTGTGTGTGTGTGTGTGTGTGTGTGTGTGTGTGTGTTACATTACGGCATTTGAAACATTTGGTATCACCTGACATCAAAGCAGAGGGGGCGGGATTTAACCTGGATGGGCCAGCTGTCAATCACAGGGCCAGCTGCCAATCAAACGGACCCATCCAAGCCTTCCTGGTCCAGGTTCTTCCAGAACCGGTCCCGGTCTTTGACGTGCACGGGTGCTCACCTGGGGGGGGGGCGGAGCCTCTCTTTGTGCGGCTTCGTCGCCATGGAGACGAGAAGGGGGCGGGATCTAGGGTTGGAGAAGGTTCCAAAGTCACGTTCTAGGTTCTTGTTCCTCGGTCTTGTTGTGGATCTCTGGTTTCCCCCCAGCTGACCTTTGACCCCAGTCAGAAGGTGAACCTCCATTTCTCTGAAGGTTGGTTCTCCTGCTCCACCCATCCATCCACCGAGACGATGTCGGAAAATCCTTTCTGATTGGCCGAGCAGGGAAGAGAGGCGGAGCCTAGAGGTCACTCACATGGAAAACGTGTGTGTGTGCATATTTGTGCAACTGTGCATGTGTGTGTGTGCATATTTGTGCAACTGTGCATGTGTGTGTGTGTGCATATTTGTGCAACTGTGCATGTGTGTGTGTGTGTGTGCGCACACAAATTTTGCGTGTGTGTGCAACTGTGTGTGTATGTGTTTATGCATTTGTGTATGTGTGTTTGTACGACTGTGTGTGTGTGTGTATGTGTGTGCGTGTGTGTGTGTGTGTGTTGTTGGCAGAGTTGCACTCTGGGTATCTGTTCATGCTGTTTGTGTGTTTGTGCAACTCTGTGTGTGTGTGTGTGTGTGTGTGTGTGTGAGTGTGTGAGTGTGTGTGTGTGTTGGCTTGCAGGTTTGCACTTTGGGTATCTCTTCACGCTGTGTGTGTTTGTGTGTTTCGGCTGTGCATACCAGCACAGGTGTGTGTGTGTGTGTGTGTGTGTGTGTGTGTGTGTGTGTGTGTGTGTGTGTGTGAGTGGCGGCTCTAATGCGATTACGTCCCTTGTCTCCGTGCAGAAGTGATAAGGCGTTGGAGGCGGAGCCTGATGAGATTTAAATTAATTCAGCCTCCGTTCCATCCAGCAGGAGCCCAGACTCTGCAGCCTCCATCCCTCCTTCCATCCCTCCTTCCATCCCTCCATCTTCTCCTCCATCTCTTCCTCCATCTCCTCCTTCCATCCCTCCATACATCCACCTATTGATCTCCATCTTCTTCCCTTCTCCTCTGACTTCCCTGCTTCCCTCCATCTTCTCCTCCACCCTTCCTCTCTTTGTACCACCCTCCTCCTTCCATCTTCTCCTCCTCCTTCCATCTTCTCCTCCTCCTTCCATCTTCTCCTCCTCCCTCCATCTTCTCCTCCTCCTTCCATCCTCTCCTCCTCCCTCCTTCCATCCCTCCATCAGGAGAAGGTTGTCGTCCAAACTTCCTCCCTCCTTCCGCCACTGAAGCTTTTTAAAAACAAGAAAAAAACAGCGATACAAAACCATTTACACCAACGTCTCAGCCTGTGTGTGTGTGTGTGTGTGTGTGTGTGTGTGTGTGTGTGTGTGTGTCGTCTCCAGGCAAAACTCAACCCCGCTCGGTAAATAAAGTGTGAGACTCTCGGTCGTTTGATTAATTTGAGAATCAATCTTCCCTCCTTTCATTTCTGTGGGGGGTGAAGGGGTGACCTTTGACCTCCGACCCCCCCCCCCCCGCAGAGGCTCCGCCCCCTCCCGCTTTCATGCGGAGTGTGGGATCGGGATCTCCCATTTGCATTTTTATAATCACTTTATTTTGATTAAAAACAGCCCCTCCTCCTCTTCTTCTTCTTCTTCTTCTTCTTCATGCATCTCAGAGCAAAGATGGAGGACTTTTCCAGCACATTGTTTTTTTGGGGGGGCGGAGCCAGTCACAGCTACCAATCACAGCTGAGGGGCGGGGCTTAGCCGGGCCGGGCCGGCTGTCAATCATCCAAGCGTTCACCCTTCAGGAACCCTCACGACATCCGCTCTTCCGAACCCTGTGCATGTGAGCGTGCACGTGCCCGCGCGGCGGCTCTTATTTAAAGATAACCAGGGTTTGATTTCCCCCGCCGCGCTGTGATTGGCCGGCGGAGGCGTCGTCCTCCTGCAGAAGGTTGAAGCACCTCCTCCTTGACATCCTGCTTTTACAAACCTCCTAGCTTGAGGGCTCTCCAGCTATCTTGACCTTTGACCCCCTCCTGCTCCCCCCCCCCCGCGCAGGATCCTCGTGTTTTTTTTTCCTCGTCGAATTCGGACGAGCGTCTGAATGCAAAACAGAGGAGAACAATTATTGGCGGGCAGAAAAGGGGGGGCAGAAAAAGGGGGGGCTTTTCCAGAATCAATGCAATCAGGGCATCGGCAATATCCGATTGATTCATACATTCAGAATATTTCGGCGTGGATTAATCCTAATTATAATTACCATGGAAACAGGGCTTAGCAGACTGCAGAGGCTCGGTGGTAAACAAGGCACGGCGCGTGTGTGTGTGTGTGTGTGTGTGTGTGTGTGTGAGATCTCGGGCGTGCAACTCTCAGGTTCCTCATAAGTGAGATAAGAGCTTGTTCAGGTTATCGCCCAGCAGTCGACGGGTTGGCGTCCAGACCATAATAATCGCCGCAACATCCCGGCGAGTAATTGGATATCGACGTGCACGTGGGTGCGACCCCACATGCACGTGCATTGTTCTTCTTCATTCTTTTCTTTTCCTTTTTTTTTCGTTCAATCGTCTTCTGGGAACCGGACAGCGGAAAAAAGACGGAATGCTAACGACGCTAACGGGCTAACTGGGAGGCGCTTAGCGTAGCAGCAGTTAGCATGGACGCTCTCTCTCCATGTTCTCGTACGTCGGTGTGAATGAGAGGGTGAATGCTTGGATGATTGACAGCTGACCTGTGATTGACAGCTGACCCTTGATTGACAGCTTCCGCGTCCGCCGCTACAACCGTCTTCAGTGAGTCTTCCTACTTTAGCTTCTCGACGACGGGAAGCCGATATTGAATCTTTAAAATTTTTTTTTCCCCTCTTCTTTTTCTTTTGAGTCCCGCTCCTCTGCGTCGCCATGGCAACCGCTGGAAAATGACTGAAGGGGCCAACGGCTAAGCATGAACAGACGCTGGAAAAAGGGAACGTTCGCAATGGCCGGTCTTTCCGGGGGTCGGTTTCGGTCGGGACGGTTTCGGACGCTCGTTCCCGATCCGCCGCGGGGGCGGAAACGGAGGAGCCGCCATTGTTCCCGGTCAGCGTACCATCAAGACGTTCCTTCGCCGCAAATCACATCCAAATGGCGGCTCGCGTTCCCGGCTCTGCGGCGACCGCAGGAGCAGCTTGAGTGAAGGTGCTTCGGTATGCTCGTAAGGAGGGGTCGCTCCTGAGGGCGACTTGATGCTAGCCGGCGAGTAGCGCACCTTCCGAGGAGGTTCTCCCCCAGGCGGAAGGATCCGGAACCGGCGAGAACGTCAGACCACGTGGCGCACCGCCGGACGGAACCTCGCCGGGAGTCAGGCGGTTCCCGTCGCACAAGAGAACCTTGTGTTTGGTTTCTCAAAGTGCTGTCGGGAACGAGTCGGAGTCGATGTGGGCAGCGGCTGCTTTCAAGTCTTCTGGATCATCCCTTGGAACCAGAATGATTCTTTTGTGCCGTTCCACAAACGCCCCGCTTTGTTTTTACATCTGGCTCCGGATCGCTCTCGGCCGTGTTGCCCGGCAACCGGACCCTCTCCTTGTTTACGTTGACGGGACTCCGGCGCCGGGATCCTCCCTGCAGATGTTTGCTCGGGTTCTCCGGCGAGGTTCTCCGCTCAGGGTCCGGCTCTGGGTTTTTTTGCAGTACCGGGTACAAAACAACCAAATACTTCCAGTACTGCATTAAGTACTAGGATACAAGTGAAGAAAGAAGAACTGGAAGTACCAGGAGTACCCAACGTAGCTTTCCGTATTGTTAGCCTACAAAAGGGAAAGGAAGTAGATCACTGAATTTCAAACTAAGATAAATAAAATGTAAGTTTATTTTGGTGATTTCCCTTGAAAGAGGTTTTACTTTGAAAATCTTGTGACGAAATTCACCTATAAACGCTTTTTAAATCAAAAAATACATTATGAGCAGCTAAAAAAGAAGGACGTTACATTAGCGACGCGCGCTGTGCTAACAGATGCTGAGCTCACGCCTGGCGCCCCCTGGTGGACGCAGACGGCGGGAGGAAGTCATGTGGTTTTCTCTCGTGCTACTTCCTGTTAGCAGCCATTAGCTCCAGAGCGTGCTAGCAGGCGCTAACCCGTCGAATCACATGGCAACTGACGTCCCCGTGCGAGGACGGGGGGGGGGCAAGATGGCGGCGCTAGGTAGCGCGGTCCATCTGCGCGTCACCGCGGGTTACATAAGGCGGCGTCATGTGACCTCAGCGTCTCCGCCCCCTGATTGGACGGCGCCGACTTCCCGCTCCATCCGGCGCGTTTTTCAGCAGAGGGAGGGGGCGGAGCCTGTCGGTGGCGTGGACGCACTGCTGTGACCTATATACCGTGTGTGTGTGTGTGTGTGTGTGTGTGTGTGTGTGTGTGTCTCCCAGGCTTATGGCTGCTCACGGCTGGATGGAGGCGTGTTAGCTGAGGACACACACACACACACACACACACATTCACATATGGAGACAGTCACGCATATCCACGTGATGTCAGGACACACACACACACACACACACACACACGGGAGGGGGGGCTACATCAAACACGCTAATGGGGACGAAGGCACACACACACACACAGATGTATAGATGCACACACACACACACACACACACACACAGAGACGGTCTCATGCATGTTTTATCGACCCGCCTCGCTGTCTTTCTTCACCTCCTCCGTCTGGCCTCCTCATCCCTTCTTCTCTGCTTCTCCTCGCTCTCCTTTGTCTCCTCCTTCTCTCACCTTCTCTCACCTTCTCGTCCTCCTCTGACCTTCCTGTGCAGAACAGATCAGCCTGACACACTCTAACTTTTTCTCCTCCTCCTTCCTTTTCTTTCTCTCCATCTTCCCCATCATTCCTCTCCTCCATCCATCGCATCCTTCATCCTTTTGTATCTCCTCATCTTTAACCCGCTGACCTCCTCCTCCTCTTCTTCTTCTCCTCCTTCTTCTTCTCCTTCTTCTTCCTCCTCCTCTTCTTCTTCTTCTTCTTCCTCTTCTTCCTCCTCTCCTTCTTCTCCTCCTTCTTCTTCTTCTTCTTCTTCTTATTCTTCTCCTTCTTCTCCTTCCTCCTCCTCTCCCACCTCCTCCTCTTCTTCTTCTTCCTCTCCATCCTTCTTCTCCTTCTTCTCCTCCTCCTCTCCTCCCTCTCTTCTTCTTCTTCTTCTTCTTCTTCTTCTTCTTCTTCTTCTTCTTCTTCTTCCTCCTCCTCTTCTTCTTCTCCTTCTTCTCCTTCTTCTTCTTCTTCTTCTTCTTCTCCTCCTTCTTCCTCCTCCTTTTCTTCTTCTTCCTCCTCTCCATCCTTCTCCTCCTCCTCCTCCCTCCCCTTCTTCTTCTCCTTCTTCTCCTTCCTCCTCCTCTCCCTCCTCCTCCTCTTCTTCTTCTTCTTCTCCTTAATTAGCACCTGAGCGTACAGGAGCTGGTTAATATTCGCCGCCGCCACAGAAGGGCACCTCGCCGTCTCTCCTGTGCTGCTGTTGCCACGGCAACGCCTTGAAAATGATGCGCCCCTCTCCATCGCCTTCTCTAATTTTTTTTTTTTTTTTTTTCGGACGCCCCCCCCCCCCCCCCCACAACACACACACACACACACACTCTTCTTCCTCCACCCAAACACTTTTCAATGAGTCACTGCATCCATTAAATGTGAGGATGGGAGGAGGAGGAGGGCAAAGGGGACAGACGGTTCAAAATAAAAAGAAGTTTTTATTTTATTTTATTTTATTTATCTATTTCATATATATAAATATATATATATATGTTTTTTTTTTGTTTTTTTTTTTTGTGGGTAAAACAGAATGAAGGCCAGAGTCTGTCTGGGTTAATAAATTAAGAATGAAAGAGAGGAAATAAAATAAAGTGATTAATAAATAAACAATAAATGAATAAATCAAAATTTTAAAAAGGGTATTTTATTTCTCTAATGATGGTGTCGGTGATCTGTCGCTCCCCCTCAAGGTTGCACGCCTTTATTTATTTATTTACTCTCTTGTCTTGCCCGCCGTGTGTGTGTGTGTGTGTGTGTGTGTGTGTGTGTGTGTGTGTGTGTGTGGAAGGAGGCCTCGGCCTTGATGAAGTTCTTTAAAGCTGCTAATTGTGTTTCATTCATATTTCATGGCCGCCGAGGTCGGCGCCGCTCACCCGGCGAGGACTGAGAGGGCGCCAGGCGTGTGTGTGTGTGTGTGTGTGTGTGTGTGTGTGTGTGTGTGTGTGTGTGTGTATGTGTGGGTGGGTGTGTGTGGGTGGGTGGTTTCTCACACCACAGCCATTTGGGGTAGCCAACGGGATAGTGTGTCTGTTTTTGTGTGTGTGTGTGTGTGTGAGTGTGTTTGCTTATTTTAATGACAGCTGGAGGTCGCTCGTGTGCATGTGTGTGTGCGTGACTGTGTGTGTGTGTGTTCATGTGTGTGTAGATATTCATACATCGAATGTGTGTAGGTGTGTGTGTGTGTGTGTGCATGTTTAGAGTGATTCATACAACAGATTGTGTGCATTCTTATGGATGTTCATGCTGTGTGTGTGTGTGTGTGTGTGTGTGTGTGTGTGTGTGTGTGTGTGTGTGTGTGCTTGCATGAGTGCATATTTATAGATAACTACATACAGGCATATGTGCACGTGCATGTGCATCCTCATAGATAGTCACACGGTGTGTGTGTGTGTGTGTGTGTGTGTCTTTGTGTATGTGTATGTGTGCATGCATGTGTGTGTGTGTGTGTGTGCGTGTATGCATGGTGGATTCCAGCCTCTGTGCTGTGATTGGTCCAGATTAACTTGTTGACCTGAACGCCATGGCAACCTGGTGACCCCTGACCTCTGACCCCCAGGTTCTCCTGGTTCATCAGAAGGAACCTGAGATGTTTGAACCTGGATCTGATGTGATGAACTGATCAGTCTCTGCTTTCAATGGCACGTTATTGATCTTGATGAGTCGTGATAAATCTATACTTCTAATATTGATCTCGGATTATGAAGCTCGACCGCTGAAGTTCTTGTTTCCGTGGTGGAGCAGCAGCAGCAGCAGAAGAAGAAGAAGAAGGAGAAGGTGTTTGGATCTCCAGCGGCTCGCTGGCTTTCTGTAACTCTGGATAAACTAATCCAGAGTTTGCGCTGATCTTTGCTGTGTTTCCATTGGAGTTTTTTTTTTCCAGAAGGTTCCTCCGGAAGCTCCATCCTGCAGCTCCAGGTCAAGAACCTCCGTCTGAACCGCGTCGTTAAGGTTCCTCGTAAATCCGCCGTTTCGCCCGCCGGACGCTCGTCCATCAGCCGGCGAGGGGGCGGGCAGATTGATGGCCGCCGTTCCCGCTCGCCGCCTCGACCTTGAGACGCTTAACGATAGCGGGGCGGGAAAAAAGGGGGGCGACCAATCACCTTAAACCTGCCGGAGATGTCTTCAGCTCGTCCATCACGCCATCTTATGTAACGGGGTCGACCATGTGACCTCGGGGGGGGGGGGGGGGGGCGGAAATATGGCGAGGGGTCGTGACCTGCGGCGCCCCCTGCAGGAAAAGGAATAAAATCCACACGTTTCTTGAGAATTCCCAGGGATTTCAAATTTCAAATTTCAAATTTCAAATTTCAAATTTCAAATTTCAAATTTCAAATTGGATGAAAATCGCCCTCCCGAAAGAGATGGTTCATGTTGCAGGGTTCCAAAGTTCTCCGTGGAATTTATTTGAGATGAGAACAACTTTATTTATCCCGAAGGAAATTGTTGTGCCAGAGTTTTAAGCAAAAACATAACAATAATAGATAATAGTAGGAAGGAGGGAGAATAAGAAATACAATAAAATATAAAGTGTCAAGGTTGAGGCTATTAAGTGTTTTTAAGGTCTAAAGTACAAAGATTTGATTTGAAGATTTGTGCGTCTGAGGGACAATATTATGTAAAAAAAAAAATGCCCAGAAATTCTGGAAATTCAAAAAAAAAAAAAAAAATCAAAGAAATTTCCAGAAAAATATGAATGAAATGTCCCGAAAAATCCAAAAAATACATGACAATTGGAACAAATTTGGAGAATATTTTGATAAATTCGGTGAAATTCCGTCCGACCCAGACTCCATTTTATTCCTTTAAAACCATTTCCCTCCTCCGAGGAGGCGGAGTCTCCTTCACGCCGCCAAAGAGGGACTCCATTGTCCCCCCCCCCCTTTCAAATGCGGCCTGTCGCCACGGCGATGCTTCGTTACATCATCCGAAAACCGACCTCGCGCCGGCGCCGGCGGCGCCTGGAAACAACAGCCCGAGGTGAGCGGCGTCCTGATGGCGTTTCAGGAGGCTTTCTCAGAACGCTTATGTAACGTATATATAATCTGGAGAGGAAGCAGCTGGAGAGGCGGCGGCGGCGGCGGCGGCGGCGGCGGCGGCGGCGGGGGGAGGAGGGCGGGTCAAACTACCAGCTGTGTTAATGATGCATTAGAACCACGAGGCGCCTCACAAAGCAGCCTTTGATCAACCCATTCAGCCTACACACACACACACACACACACACACACACACACACACACACACACGGGTATTTTATGATGACAGTGTGCCGGAGGGGAGTGTGTCGGGCGGGGGGGGTCACAGGGACGCCGGAAAGTCAGTCTTTTGATTGCTTCCCGCGGTCGCCACAAGGGGGCGCTGCAGATCATGTGACTCCTGAGGGCCAATCAGGGGGCGGCCTGAGGGGAGGTGACGTCGGAGTTAGCTGTTAGCTGTTAGCGTATTTTTGATGATGACTCGACAACGTCCAGACTCGTGCGACCTCCCGGTCGGACGGTTCTGACGCGGCGTTCCCGAAAACGCCATCCGGACTCCGGCGGTCACATGACTTCCGTGGAACCTCCACATGAAGACCAGACCCCCCCGGAGTGTCAGATCAGGCTTTCTTCTCTTGAAATGCGCCGGTTGACGAGTCGATCTGCAGTAAACAGACATCAGTTCGGCCCCTCCTTCGCCCCCGGTTCGTCCTTGTTCCAATAAACGGAGCTTCACCTCCCTCCAGGCCACCGAGCTCCTTCTGATCTTCCTCTCATCCTTCCTAATTTATCATTTCATGTCCCCGGGCGCCTCCTCATTACCTGGTTTTCGTCTCCGCCGCCGCCGTCTTCCCTCTACGCCTTGCCCTTGTTTGTGTCGTTGTGATGGCGGATGGCGTCCGGTTGTTTGGCCGTCCTTGACGGGGTCGAACATGATATTTCCCTTCCCGTTGGGCGCTGACCTCCTCCTCGCCCCCTCCGGTCCACTCCGGTTACCCGGGTCGGATGGGCGTCGGACTCCCCTGGCCGGACTCGGGTCATCGAACTGGTTCCCGCTCGCGGTTTCGGGACGCTTTTGACGTCGGCCCAGATGAAGCGGCTCCGGCGGGAAGTCGGCGAAGGGAGAAGGACAAGGGCCGACTGTTTTCTCTTCTTCGTGCCCTGCGGGGAATGCCTTTGACTCTGGTACAGAAGGTCTCTTTGGCTTGTTGGAGAAGGTCACCGGGCTTCCAAGGGCAAATCCAAGGTCACATTAGCCATGTGAGCCTGGCGCCGCCAAAGAAGAGCCCCTTCCTTCAAGGTGCTTGGAAAGTAGCGAGGGTCAAGGTCGCGGCAACCTCCCAAAACCCTCCGTTAGCTTCGGGAACAGATTTGGCGCAGGTGTTCACAGGCGGGTGAGGACGGATCCCTCGCACCTCATTGGTCAAAGGTGGTGAACGGGAAGCCCTTCATGTCGGGTTTGGTGGCACGGCTGTTGCCAGGGTTACTCAGAGGGTGAAGGTTCGCTTGGATTCTCCTGTAAACCTCGAGGGAACTCCTGACACATGGGTTCGTCCCCAATTCAGTCTCGGCGGTTGCGCCCCGAAGGTCACCTCCGAGGTCGCCTTATGAACATTTGTGGGATTTCTAAAAACGTCGTCCTTCACTTGGACCCGGGTCGACCGGAACACGGACTCGCAGAGCCGTTAACAGTGCGTTTCTGGCGATTGGGTAAACATGTTGACTAGGAGTTGACTAGGGGGCCCGTTGTGACGCCACAAGGCAAACCCGGAACCAACGTTGCCTCAGGCAGTTGGAGGTCTTTGTCCGATGAGGTCAGGCGATCGTTCTGGCACTAAGGTTCTCTGGGGGATGCATGTGGTTTCGGACGTGGCTTTGACCAGAAAATGAAGGTCAAGAAGATGCCACCTGAGCAGGATGTATCATGCTGGTCTCTCGGGAACCCAACACGGTGTCTGTGGAGGTTCTCAGTCGACCGGGTCACGGTGAATTCTTGTCAAAATCTCCTTGAATTTCTTCACTTGAAGACATTTCTCCCGTCATCTGAGAGGCTTCTTCTGTTCTCATGACCTGTCGGGACTTTCCGAATATAACCGCCAGGTTTTTGGGCCAAAACAAGGTGTCACTCTGAAACGTTTTCTTTGGCCGTGACTCCAGAATCCAAACGGCGCCGATGTTGTTTACAAAGAACCCTTCAGACGGTGTTAAATGGCGAAGCCGTGGCGTTCTACACAAGGCCTGGTGTGATGCAACCTTCTGCGTGGTGGACCGTGGCAGTGGCCCCGGCAAGAAGGGCACAGTCGGGTTCTCCTGGAGGAGTAGCTGTTTGTCCCGTTGCCTCTGTAAAATATTACTCTCTATGTAGTTACAGAGGAGCGCGGCGGCTCTCGCCTCCCCCCTCCTAATAGTGTACAAGTCACTGCAGCTCGGCGGCGAGCTGCGCCTGACAGGATGGCGGGCGTCCAAGCACCATGTGACTCCGCCATCAGGAGCGGCGGCCCCGGGTCCGACGGAGGGAGGCTGAGAAACACGATACCCCGGCCTCCTCCTTCCCCTCCCGCCTTTCTTTCCGAAACAGTTTGGGGTACGGGAGGGTGAGGATACATGTATGTCCGGGGAGAACTTCCAGGATGTGCCTTCCTGGTGGCCCCATTAACCCTGGGGCGTCCTTGGAACCCCTGGGGAGTGTCCTCATACCTGGTCCGACGTTTTAGCGGGTGCCGCCGTTGACGCGACGCCGCTCCCGTCGGGGGGGCGGAGCCTCGTCCCCGAACAAACGGAGTGTATATATAGTCCCCGGACGAGGACGCCGCCCCGGCGGGTCCGGGAAGTGTCTGATCGGAGACAAAGGAGCCCCTTTGTCTGTGCCACCACGACAGGAAGTAGTTGGTGCAGAGCCAGTGGTCGGGCCGGGCGCCGGCGGGTTCCTGCGCGAGCACGTGGAACCACGAGGAACCCAGTGGACTCTTCAAGTGGAGAGGACGTCCGGTATGTTCGCGCGCCATCGACGCTCCAGAACTACTCTGGAGTTCTTCTGGACAGTCAGGGAACCTCCGAATTCCGCTCCTCCTTCCTCCGTGCTTCTTCTGCACCCGTTCTGCACCCAGGGGAGGATGCAGAAGGTCCCGATAGTAGCTCCTCCTCCTTCTCTTGCCCCTCCGTCTCCCAGGGACAGGTGCAGAAGGTCCAAGTCGGGGCTCTAACACCGCCTCCTCCTCCTCCTCCAGGTGCAGAAGGTCCTCCTCCTCCTGATCACCTCCTGCTGTTGTTTCGGGGTTCCCGTTGCATCTTTTAACTTTCCCTTCAAAAGTTTCATCTCCTCCCCCTTTTGCCCTCCTTTCTCCCCCCTTTCTCGTCTCCTTAAACACTCCCCTCCTCTTCTTCTTCCTCTTCTTCTTCAGCCCTCTCAGCTCGTCAGGCCGTGGCCTACTTCAAAAAAAAAAAAAACCCTGCCGCTTTGAGAACGTTTGTCTTTAATACGAGTGGAAGTTTGGAGACTTCACCTCCTCCCTCCTCTTCATCTCCCCACCTGGTCCCTCCTGTCTCCTAGCTTCCCCTCCCTCCGTTGTGAGGACGATCGCCGTCAGGAGATCTCATCAGTTATTACACGATCATGGACTAATTATTCCGTGAAGTTGTGCGCGCCTCCTCTCTGAAAGCCCTTAATGTCTTTTTAATGGCTCCGGGAGTCTCGTCTCGTTCGAGCCGCCGCCGCACCTTCGCTTCTCCGCCTCGGAGAACGTCACGTCCCGGTTCCTTGTCGTGCTCTCTTCAGGTGGAGCTCCCGGAGGGACGTTCCCCTCCTGACTCTTTGTGCTTTTTGTATCTCTTTATTTTGTGTTTTGTTTGTCGGGAACCCGGCCAGGCACCTCGGGGGGGTTAATTGAAACCAGAGGGAGAAGTTTCTTCCAAAGTCCAAGCCTCCTCCTGGAGAACATTGACCCCGAGGGTTATCGCCAACGGGGAGTTCCACTCGTTCTTGGTTTCTTCGTCGCGCGAGGTACGCAGGTCACACCGTCCAAACGTCCCGCGGCCTCAGCGTCGCCCGGATCGTCCGACGGCACCTGGCCGGAACGCTCCCCGACAAGAGCTTGGCACCCGACGCCTCCTCCCTCGCAGAAGATTAAGAACTCGGCACCGGGTTGTCCTTCGAAGCCGGTCCTTCCAGCTTCCTCTCGAAATCCGGACAACCTCGCCGACGAACCCCGTCGGACGGGATTTCTCTTGGTCTCCGAGCGTCTCTCAAGCGTAGGAGTCCCGTAGACGAAGAACCCGAATCCGGTTCCCGCTGGGGAACGTCGATCGGTCTCCGTAGAATTGATTCACCCCGTCACTGTGATGGGATGGTTCGCCGCCGCCGCTCGTCTTCTCGCCCCCCCCGTTCCGTCTGTCACCGCGCTTCAGATCTTTCCTTCGGCGGGTTCTAAAATGTCTAAATCTGTGACGGTGCCGCGCGAGAGAGAACCGGGTCGTTGTCTTTCGTCTGTCGAGTTCTGATGTTGACGTTCGCCTCTAGAATCCCGTGTCAAGTTTTTCATCTCCGGAAATAAGTTCCCCGTCTGGCGCGCTTCATCAGCAGGGGGGGATATTAAAAAACACGGAACCCAAAAACCCCTCCTGATTATCCTTTCAGTCTTGAGAATGCGGCAGATGGAGCCCGGGTTTGGGAACTCTGTGGCTCCAAGAGCATGTGATATCTGAGACAAAACAAGCGCTCGGCAGCGCCGTGGCGCGGAGGTTAGCGCGAGTTGGCAGGAATTGACAGGAGTGAGCGCTTCTACCTCGAGGCAAGAAGTCCCCCGGTCGGATCGGCGACGAGGCCCGGCTGTGTGGCGTCGCAAGCGTACATGTCCCTGTACATGTATGCTTGGGGTCCAGAAGGAGACGGTAAAGGGTCGCACGTCTCCGAAGGCTCCGGACAACGAACGAACGCGTGAACGGATGAGTGAGAGAGCGAACGGGAGCCGTGACTTCTTCCGGAGTCGTAAACAAGCGAGTCGCCGAATGTAATTTCCCCCCGTTTTAGGGGAATCTTTGATTCACAACACTTAGTTGTGAATTACGGTTCCAATATTTTCATTAGAACACCGCGGGGACGGAGGATCGGTTGATGCTGCTGTTCCTCCCCTGGTTCTCCTCCAGTAAATAGATGTCCTGTTTACTTTCAAAAAAAAAACCAAAAAGCCTTTTTCTTTTATCTTCCCCTTTTCCTCTCCCTCGAGCGTCTCTCGCCGAAAAGCAAACAACATTAACTTGTCATTTTCTCTCCTTGCGTTCGTCCGCCCGCAGCTCCTGCGCCGCCGCCGCCGCCGCCGTCTGCGATGTCCTCCCATGACGCCCGGATCCGCAGCTGACACTGCCGGCGAGCGGGAGACGACACCGAAAAGCCGGACCCTCGCCGGCGCCGTCGCCCTCCTTGTCGCGCCCTGGAGACCCTTCCTCCTCCCCCCACCGCGGCCCACCTGAGGGACCAGAAAACCACACCTTCACAGCAGAGCCACCGGCAGTACCGCCGTCACCAGCAGCAGCAGTTCAGCAGAAGAAGAAGACGCCGTCATGTCCAGTCGAAGGAAGTCCTCCAACCCCTGTATGGTCAGGCTCGTCCGCGACCCGCCCGAAGAGCAAGACGACCCAGGGGAGGTGATGGACGTGGACGTGTCGGCGGAGAACGACGGCACCGACAAGGAACCCGCGAGAGAAGCGGCCGATCCCCGACCGGAGAGCCCGGAGAACCCGGACCGAAGGGGTCCGGAGGCCGAGGGTCGGAGTCCAGAGCCCGGAGAAGCGGACCGGCGGTCGGGCGACAAAGACGAAGCCGCGGCCGGCGACGAGAAGGTCGGGGAGGCGGAGGAGGCCGACCCGGAGTCCCAGAAGAAGCAGCCCAAGGGCTACGAGTGCAAGTACTGCCCGTTCGTGACGCAGAACCTGAATGACTTCAAGGAGCACGTGGACTCCAGCCACCCCAACGTCATTCTGAACCCGCTGTACCTCTGCGCTGTCTGCAACTTCAACACCAAGAAGTTCGACCTGCTCACCGAGCACAACGAGAGGCGGCACCCGGGCGAGACCAACTTCAAGTTCAAGCGGATAAAGATGAACAATCAGACCGTCCTGGAGCAGACGATCGAAGGCAAGGACGATCCGGCCTCGTGCCGGGAGCCCGACGAGCGTCGCGCGTTCCCGCCTTGCGTCGCCGCCTCGGTGAAAACGCCCGACGCCACGAAGCCGCCGTATCAGGGCGGCGACCTGAAAAGCCACCTGGACGGCCTGATCCAGAAGGACCGGATCGCGGCGCTGAACATCAACGGAACGGTCATCATCCCCGAACCCTCCATCCTCCAAGGGCTCTCCCACGTCTCCCCGATGCTTCAGCGCCCGCCCAACTTCAACGCTGTACCAAAAATCGCCGTTCCTTTGAACACCACCAAATACAACCCCTCGCTGGACGACAACCTGACGCTGATCACCTCCTTCAACAAGTTCCCCTACCCGACGCACGCCGAGCTGTCGTGGCTGACGGCGGCGTCCAAGCACCCCGAGGAGCAGATCAAGGTCTGGTTCACCACCCAGAGGCTGAAGCAGGGCATCACCTGGTCGCCGGAGGAGGTGGAGGAAGCCAGGAAGAAGATGTTCAACGGCTCCATCCCTCCCGCCCACCACACCTTCACCGTCCCGCCGACGAGCCCCGTCTCTCAGTCGTCCGCCAAGGCGTCCCAGCAGCCGGTCGTCCACGCCGCCGTCGAGCGCCCGGCTCAGGTCCGGACGACGGCGTCCGACGGCTTCGGCGCCGTCGCCGGCCTCAAGCGCTCGCTCTCGACGCACCCGACGTCGCCGTTCGGCCCGGACGCCAAGAGGCCCGTCATGGCCGTCGCCCCCAATCCCGGCGACCCCAAAGACAAGGGTCTCATGGCTCCCCCTCCGCCTCCTCCCCCTCAGAAAGACCGCCATCCCATGGCGCCGCCCCCCGTTCCCGCGGAGATGAAGAGACCCGTCGCGGCGCCTCCGGTCGCCGCCGAGGTGAAGAGGTCGCCCGCTGCCGTGCCTTTAATGCCGCCGCCGCCGCCGTCTTTGTCGCTATCGCCGTCTTCGTCGTCCAAGGGGAAGAACCTGCCGACGTTGGGAAACCTCAAAACCAAGCCCTTAGTGTCGCTGCCCTCCATGGTGTTCCCGGAGTCCCTAACCAGACCCATGATCGCGCCTCCACCCATCTGCGCGCCGCCCTTCAAAAACTCCTTCCTCATCCCTCGCTCCGCGCCCATGGCCTCCAAAGAAAAGCACCCCAACACCTACACCCTGACGCCCGCCGATCTGAAGCTGCCCACCTCCCCTCCCCCGGTGGCCTCGCAGGTGCGCCGGCCCACCATCATCCAGTCCGTTCACGCGCCGACGAAAACCCCGTCCCAGATCCCGGGCTTCCCCCCGGACGGGAAGAAGCTCAAGGAGCAGCACGGCGTGGAGATGAAGGCCGGCTTCCCCCGAGGGGACAAGGGGCTCGCCGCCGCCGCCGCCGAGGCCAACGGGACGTCCCGCGAGGGCGGCAAGTGGTTCAACCACCCGTCCCCTCTGGGCCACAACAACGGGATGGTTCATTTGGACGGCGGGGAGCCGGCGGGGGAGGCCAAGCAGGACTTCCAGCAGAAGTCCTCCTCGGTGCTGACCCAGTTCCCGCTGCTGGAGAGGATGAAAGGTAAAACGGCGGAGCAGCTGAAGATCTTGGAGGAGAACTTCCTCAACAACAGCTTCCCGACGCACAACGACGTGGACAATCTGGCGGCCGCCACCCGCCTGTCGCAGCAGGAGATCGACAGCTGGTTCGTGGAGCGCCGCGCCCTCCGGGACAACCTGGAGATCGCCCTTCTCAACTCCATGGGCAACAAGCGGTTGGACAAGCGGCTACAGCAGCAGCAGCAGCAGCACCAAACACTACAACTGAATGGGACTCACAAACCGAGCCATCTCAAAAGCCCCCCTCCGTCCTCCCACGCCCTTCCCATCATCGCCCCGGGCGCCGCTCCGCCTTCCAACTCCAACTCCTGCTCAGTGCCTCCAGACAGCCGCTTCTTGGCGCTCCTCAAGGACGATTTCGCTCAAACTCGGTGGCCTTCCCCTGAGGAGTTCAGCCAAGCCGAGGGTCGGTCGGGGCTGGTTCGCACCAACCTCTCCCGCTGGTTCGGCGACGGCCGCGCGACGGAACATTTCCACAACAACGGATTGAACGGAGGGCAGGTGACGGCGCCCATGTGCTCCCCAAAGAACACTCCCTGCGGCCTCGTCCGGCGCTGTCCGGACGGGGCCGTCACGAGCAACAGCAGCGGTAAGGTGCTGGAGGTGGAGCTGGGCTGGCTGATGGAGCAGCGCGGGAGCAACTTCGGCGCGCCGCAGCACGACGAGCTCCAAGATCGCTTCGCTAGCAGGTATTTGAGCCGTTTCCCGTCCGCCCGTGGTTCGTTGTCTGAGAAGCACGTCGGGAGAAAAGATTCTTGAATCTCATGGTCGCCGATTGCTCTTTGTATCGCGCTAAATGTTGCTAGCTGTGCTCTTTCGCTGGGATGCATTCATGCTGGGGTTCTTCCCTCTCGATCAGGGGCGATACATTCCAAAGCCCCTTTTCAGCTGACTTACTTCTCATCTTCCTCATTCGTCGGCTCTCCAAAGTACTCTTTCCACCTTACCGACACTCGTCTGGCGTCTGTCATTACATTTCCCAGACCTGCATCCTACATCCTTCCCATCGCCATCTCTGTTTTGCTCATACGTATGAATCATTCTCTCCCTTCTTTGTTTTCCAACCGAGCATACAAGTCATCGCGTGCCCTTCGTTTTGCCTTTGCTACCTCTATCTTTACCATTTGCCGCATCGCCCTGAACTCCTGTCTGTTCTCTTCAGTCCTCTCGGTATCCCACTTCTTCTTCGCTAACCTCTTTCTCTGTATACACTCCTGCACTTCCTCATTCCACCACCAAGTCTCCTTATCTACTTTCCTTCCAGATGACACACCGAGTACTCTTCTACCTGTCTCCCTGATAACACTAGCTGTAGTTGTCCAATCATCTGGAAGCTCACCCTGAATCTCAGCTCCTCCCTGAAAACCATGCAACACTCCTCCCTTTTCAGCTTCCACCACTTTGTCCTCTGCGCTGCCTTTGTCCTCTTCATCTTCCTTGTCACCAGAGTCATCCTACAAACCACCATCCTATGCTGTCTGGCTACACTCTCACCTACAACTACTTTGCAGTCACTGATCTCTTTCAGGTGACCTCGTCTATACAAGATGTAGTCTACCTGCGTGCTCCTACCCCCGCTCTTATAGGTTACCCTATGTTCCTGTTTTTTCTGGAAAAAGGTGTTCACTACAGCTCTTTCCATCCTTTTTGCAAAATCTACCACCATCTGTCCCTCTGCATTCCTATCCTGGATACCAAATCTGCCCATCACTTCTTCATCCCCTCTCTTGCCTTCACCAACATGTCCATTGAAGTCTGCACCAATGACCACTCTCTCATTTCTGGGAATATTCTGCATCACTTCATCCAACTCATTCCAGAACTTCTCCTTCTCTTCAGATTCACATCCCACCTGTGGTTCATAGCCACTAACAACATTGAGCATCACACCTTCGATTTCCAGTTTCAGACTCATAAGTCTATCTGACATTCTTTTCACCTCTAGGACGTTCCTAACAAACTCCTCCTTCAAGATAACTCCTACTCCATGTCTCTTCTTGTCAGCACCATAATAGTACAACTTAAAGCCTGCTCCTAAGCTTCTAGCCTTACTACCTTTCCACCTGGTCTCCTGGACACACAGTATCTCCACCTTCCTTCTCTGCATCATGTCCACCAACTCTCTACCTTCTCCTGTCATAGTCCCAACATTCAAAGTACCTCCTCTCAGTTTCAGGCTTTTGCCTTTCCTCTCCTTCTACAGCCCAGTTTCCAGTGGTACCCTGCAGGTTATCTGCACCAGTGGCAGTCGTTGTAGATCCGGGCCTCTACCCGTCCGATTTGAGCATCAGTCATTTTTAGCTTTTTTAGCCAGATACTCTTCCTGGCGCGACCCTGCTAGCATTTCACCCCCAAAGATCTCCAGCTCGAGATCCTTCAGGACCTCAGCCTCCTGGCTCCCGCCACCGCCAAGAAGCATCTGATAGCGGTTAGCATCAGACGGTTTGATCCCCCAGCTCTTTTTTTGTTTGTATCTCCTCCATCCTCCTCCCCCTCCTCTGGTTGCCGTGCCGACAACACCGTCAGAATTTTTTTGGGGGGCCATTAGGACGGAATCCAATATCCCCGCTGTCAGCGGGGCGGGGCTTTAATTGGCCCCCGGGGTCCCGTCTGGAAGAACCTGCGGCGTCTGCACAAGGAAGGGAGAAGGTCCACCCCCAAAAAAACAAAACAACCACATTTCTGTGAAATAAAACAAACTTTGATTTAAATCTTTCCAAATAATCAATCTGGAATCGGGTTATCGATCCCTGAAAGGGAAATTGATTTTTTTCCTCGAAAGTCCGAACAGGCGTCGTCATGGTTACCTGGTTCCACTTCTTCAGCTCTTGTGGACCAACCCGGGTTATAATATTAATATTATAATATTATAATATATTAATAATCCCCCCCCCCCCCCCGCAGGGATGATTGACAGCTCTGTTTTATTTTTAGACCCAAACCTCGTCTCGCCTCTTTTTTTTTTTTCCTCTTTGTTCGTCAAATTTAATGAAAATAAAAACATCATCCGATGGAAACCTGACGGACCTTTTTTATTGTTTTTTTTTTTTTTTTTTTTTTTTTTTTTCAAAAGACTGATTTAATAAATGGAAAAATAATAAATAAATGAATTAATATTATTATAAATCATTTTGATTTTCAAATGAGACAAACCACTCCATTCCCCTTGAAATTTCTCCCGGCCAATCAGTTTGATTTTCTATTTCTTTAATGCAAATTAAATTAAATTAAATTAAATGAAAAGAGTCCAGCTGTTTTGGCTCCTGGAACAATAATCCTCTTCGTCCAAGAGTTGCTTTATTTAAATGCGTGCCTGCATTTTATCATGCTGGAAAGTAGAGTTCAAAAAAAAAAAAGACAATTTTTATTTTTCGATCCAGAATTATTACGGGGAAAATAAGAAACGTCCCTTCAGACATTTTAATTTGTGTGTCGGGGAGGAAGAGGAGGCTCGGCCTCCGCGGAGCCGTTTCCCTTTTATTTGCATGAGTTTGTAATCAGGCAGATTAATATCTGTTTTCCACGAGGAAGAAGAAGAAGAAGAGACGCCACAAACTAGGAATTAATGAGAAAAGTGAGAGGAATCGTTAAAAAATATCAGATAATGAAGGAAAATGAAAAACAGGAGAGTTTCTGACTGGCAGCTTGTCCACTCCAGGGGGACACAGCCACGCAGTACCTGAAGGAGTACCTGAAGGAGTACCTGAAGGAGTACTTTAAGTAGTAACCGAAGGAGTACTGTAAGGAGTACCATAAGGAGTATTTTAAGTCGTACCATAAGGAGTACCTGAAGGAGTACTTTAAGTAGTACCATAAGGAGTACCATAAGGAGTACCTGAAGGAGGACTTTAAGTAGTACCTGAAGGAGGACTTTAAGTAGTACCTGAACCAGTACTTTTGGAGTACCTGAAGGAGTACCTGAAGGAGTACTTTAAGGAGTACTTTAAGGAGTACCTTAAGGTGTACTTTAAGGAGTACTTTAAGGAGTACCTTAAGGAGTACCTTAGGGAGTACTTTAAGGCATACTTTAAGTAGTACCTGAAGGAGTACTTTAAGGAGTACTTCAAGGAGTACCTGAAGGAGTACTTTAAGTAGTACTTTAAGGAGTACCTTATGGAGGACTTTAAGGAGTACCTGAACCACTACTTTTAGGAGTACCTGAAGGAGTACTTTAAGGAGTAACCTAAAGGAGTACTTGTGTCCACGGGTCAGTGTCCTGGGCTAAACATTGACATTCAACTGGCTTCTCTGAGTGTGACTGGGTGTGTGTGTGTGTGTGTGTGTGTGTGTGTGTGTGTGTGTGTGTGTAGGATGTGTGTTATGGCGGCAAACAACTCTCCAGTTTGTATGAAATGTGTGCTTCACTGTGTAACAATGTATGTATGTGTGTGTTTGTAACAGTGTTTCTGTGTCACTACTGTAACAGTGTGTGTGTGTGTGTGTGTGTGTGTGTATCTGTGTGCAACATGTATGTCAATATGACATACATGTCACTGAGACAGTGTGTTACCGTGCATGACTGTCTCAGTATGTGTGTGTGTGTGACTGTGTTACCATGCACGACTGTCTCAGTGTGTGTGTGTGTGTGTGTGTGTGTGACAGTGTGTTACCATGCACGACTGTCTCAGTGTGTGTGTGTGTGTGTGTGTGTGTGTGCCAGTGTGTAACGTGCGCTCGTCCCCGCAGGCTGAGGCAGCAGCAGGTGTCGGAGGTTCAGCCTGGCGGTCAGAACGGCGGCGTTGTGGGCGGAGCCAGAGGCTCCTTCTCCAGCTGGTTGGCCGGCGGGCCGGAGCTGCTGGACAGAGACAAGATGGCGGAGGACGGGGGGGGGAGGCTGACGGCGTGAGGTCAGTTCTGATGCGGCTTTACTCACACACACACACACACACACACACACACACTGAGACAGTCATGCACGGTAACACACTGTCTCACACACACACACACAAGTGGCTGCCACTGTACCAACCACCATAGCAGAGAGAAAACACGAGTGTGTGTGTGTGTGTGTGTGTGTGTGTGTGTGTTAGCTTGATGGTACCAAGAAGTGTATTTAATTTCTATGAAACACACATAAAAACACACACACTCACATACACACATACACTCCCTCTCCTTAACGTACACACACTCACACACACACACACTCACACACACACACACACACACTCCCTCTCCCTAACGCA
The DNA here is from genome assembly GCF_037954325.1 of Fistularia commersonii. Classification (NCBI taxonomy): domain Eukaryota; kingdom Metazoa; phylum Chordata; class Actinopteri; order Syngnathiformes; family Fistulariidae; genus Fistularia; species Fistularia commersonii. The sequence continues at coordinate 663,696 of NC_141307.1, read as the reverse complement.
CACACACACACACAGTCCTTAGCGTCCCCTGATCCTGCGACTCGGTGAAGTCATACATGTCCTGGGGGTTCCAACCTTCTGGGTCTTCTGCTGGTGAGTGGAACATCTGCCTCCTGACCCGTGGATCCTGTAGAGCAACGCTGAAGACCCGATCGTTAGCCGGCGGCGGCGCAGAGCTTAGCGCTTCCTCCTCCAACCAGAAGGTCTCTGGTTGGAGGCCCTCCTCGGTGGAGGCTCCATGTTCTGCACGGGGTTCCTCAGGGTTCTCCGGGTTCCTCTCGCCGTCCAAACACATCCAGGAGACCCTTGGAGTCCTCAAATACAGGATAGGCGGGAATTGGTGTCCTTCTCTTAACCTTCTCACTTGGAACCTTCTTGGATTCCTGCTCCAATTTGTAGTTTGTAGTTCGACTCCATGTTTGTAGTTCAAGCAACAAACCAGTTTGACACTGGATTTTAAATCCAGGAGCGCACTTCCTGGACACCTGCCAACACAGTCGTGTGTGCGTGTGCACGTGTGTGTGTGTGTGTGTGTGTGTGTGTGTGTGTGTGTGTAATCTCCAGGCTAGTCCACCCCCATGTTGTTATTACGGTGTAATAACCAAAAGATGGAGCCGCCTCACTTCCTTTCTCTCCACTCCAAGGCAGCTGCTGGTGGAAAGTCCTTCAAGCTGCACCTCTCAGCCGCAGTCCACACACACACACACACACACACACACACACACACACACACACACACAGCAAACTGTCCTGGAACATCAGAACGTTTTCATCATTAATGGATCAAATGAATCCACGGCTTCATTAGCAGCCAAGTGTCGTTGCAGTCGGATAAATTTAGCGCAGCGCCGTCGGCCTGTCGGGTGGAAGCACGGTTCAGCGTGAGGAGGACGTGGGCTGAACGTTGCGGAGATGATGTTTCAGACGGTCTGCTAGCATTAGCAACGGATTCACACTTGTGTTTGTTTTCAGGGGAAACCCAACGTGGAGCTTTGGAGCGAAGGATGGCTAACATGCACCTTCGAGGTTTCTGCACCTTCAAGCGTTGGGTATCTTCAGGCGTTCACCTCCTTCTTCTGGGTTCCTCTGAGCGCAGGGGTTTCCTGAGCGTCCACCTCCTTGGACTGTTCCGTTCCCTCGAGTTCCTTCGATGGTTGGCCTCCTTCAGTTGGTTCCCTGGTGCCTCCTGAATCCAAGGTTCTTCTGCTACTTGATTGACCTCCAGGTCGCTTCCCTTCCACCTTGTGTCCTTTCAGCTCCATGGAAAGGAGCGCCGATCCAGCCTTCCTTCTTTTCTCTTCTGAGTTCCCTCGTCCTCGGCGCCCTGGCTTCTTCTAGAGCCGCCGTAGCTGAATGCCAACTTGCACAGAGATATTTTGATTCCAGGTGAAGCAGGAACTTGTTTTCAGTTTCCTGAATGTTCTTGATGTTCTAGTCGATGTTGGCGCGGAGCCTGGTCACGGGTCCTCCTCTCCGCCCTGGTCTTGCGAGGCGGTCGGCTTGAATGAAGACTTCGCTTCTCCTCGATGAGTCTCAGAGTTGGGGTCAAATACCACGAACAGCTTGAAGGAAACCAAGCCTCCCGGAAGAACCCAAGACCCGTGGGAGGAATTCGACGACTTCTTGAGGGAACTTGAGACGAAGACATCAAGACCCAGGGAGGCTGGAACCCAAGACTGGGAGTACTCTAGATTCCTAGAGGAACGCCAAGACTCCCAGAAGAACCTGACACCCCTGGAACCCACTCAGACTCCTGGAAGGATCCGGACTCCTGCTGGTGACGGGGGGCGGGTCCTGATGCATGCTGTCACCACGGTAACAGAAAGCAGTCTGGGGGGTGTTTTTGTCCCGCCTCAGTAATCAGAGCAGCTCTGGGGCTCGTTTTAATCAGGCTGGCCGCCGCGGTATCCCATAATAACTTATCAGCAGTCATATCTTATAGACCAAGGCTTAATTGGCAAACGCCGCGGTACCTCGAACCCCCCTCACCTCCGCTGCCACCATCAAACTAATGTAGGGCGCCGAGGCGGCAGAGACGGCCTCAGGTGATGAAGCTCCACTAGACTCGTTTTCTCCTCACTGGGTTCTTGTCAGCTTTCATTTTGAAGGGTTTTTTCGGGTGTCAGACATCCAACGCTCGCTTCCTGCCACCAATGAGCACCACCCTGAAGGAAGATCCAGGGTCAGGTAGCTCCAACAGATCCAGGGATGTGACCGTGGGAAGGTGCCGCTTTGCAGCTTTTTGGTTTTCTTTGCTTCAGAGACAGTTAGCTTATGCTAACGTGACCCCCCCTCCCCGAGTCTCTTCTGCTCCGACCTGGTTGGAACATTGACGGTAACGAGACTTGAAAAAAATGGAGTGAAACTTTCCACTAGCGTGTGAGGTCATTGATACATCCCATCTGCAACCGAACCACGGCTACAAACAAAAACAAGTCTTGAAGAAGAGGCGGTGAATCAAGGCCCCTTTTTGACGGTTGAGACAGTGTCACTGCACTGGGCTACCTTGGAGCGAGGCTACCTTGGAGCTAGGCTACCTTGGAGCGAGGCTACCTTGGAGCTAGACTACCTTGGAGCTAGGCTACCGTCGAGCTTCATCAACGGCAGCTGTCAGTAGATAAACCTGCTCTTTTGGCAAAGCTGCTGCGAGCTCGTAGCCTCGTGCTAGTTAACATCCGGGGTCACCGATTGTAAGCATCGCTTGGGAGCTCCAAAGCCCCTCGGAAGGTCTCGTCTACTCTCGAGGTCCCAACTGTCATTTCCCGTCCCGCCGCCTCCGCCGACTGGCGCGGCACGCTCCCTGTCGGCCATATTGGGCGGCCAGCTGTTGGGTTTGCGGCGTCTGATTGCTCAGCTGACGGAGCAGCTGCTCGCAGTTTGTCCAGCTCCGGCTCGCAGCTGATGACTTCATCGCTCCAAACATCAACAACCAGCTCAGAGGAAGTGGCGAGGGAAGAACATCGATGAGGAGGACGAGGGGGGAGGGGTTCTCCAGGGGCTCCTGGTGAAGATGATCTTCATTCACCTCTTGTTTGACTCGTCCAGGTTGACCCCGCCCCCTGACCCTGGTGTCAGCTGGCTCCGCCCACCCCTTTGACCCAAAAAGTATGTTAGATGGATGACTGAATGAATATTTATAGTATGTAAACACATTTGTGGCAGCAAACGTTGGGTTCTGCAGGTCCCGTGTGAACCCAGATACTCCTGGTTGGAACTTCAGAACACAGAACAAGATAATGGCGTGAAGAGAAGCTCAACAAGCTGACCCTGATTGGACAAACGTTCTCCAACATCCCTGTTTGGTTTTCTTTCCATAAACACGAGAAGATACTTCTTTCCAGGAGGTTCCAGAAGAAGCACCGAAGGTCCTGCTCCTGAGAGCCGAACCCCGGCTGACGGTCCTCCGGGTTTTTCCAGAGTTCTGCGGAGGAATTTCCCTCATTGTTGTGTTGCGCAATCGCTTAATCGCTTCTAAGAACGCCGGACTTTAACGGGGATTAACGCGCTCGTCGGCGGCGTTCTGTAACCTGCTCCGGTTCCAGGCGGCGCCGGCCGGGGAACCTTCTAGACCCCGATGTTCTCCAGCTTTCGACGCCTCGTCTCAGCCGGACGGATCCAAGCTAACGCCTCCGTCTCTTCTGGTTTCAGGTGCGAGTCGGATTCCCCGCCGTCGCCGGCCTCTTCCCTGCTGGAGGCTCGCCGGAGGAAGCTAACGCAGAGGAACTTTCTAATGACACGTTTTTATCACTTGATTGTTGCATCGCAGGTCGCCCGACCCCTGGACTCTTTGACCTTTGACCCCCTCCCTCCACACTCTCCCCATCATCAAGCTGGAGTTTCTTTAGTCCCAACCTGAATTGGACCCCCAGGTCCCGACACCTGGACTCGCGTGAAAGGGACGATCCGGCGGCAGATTTCAGGCGTAAACGACAACCATCGCTCATATTCCCTTCCCAATCCGACGCTAACGTGCTAACGGCGCTAACGGCGCTAATCCTTCTCCGCCTTCTCCGCCGTGGCAGTCTGACAATCAGGACGAAGAAGAAGGTCCCGTCTCGGAGCTCCGAGCTGGTGGGCTGGAATATTAAAATATATTTTAATTATTCGATGGGTCTCCGATGCCACGCCGTTGCCGTCGGCAACCGTTTCACTTCTGAAATCTGCGTCGGACGTCCCTCTAAGAGGAGGATCGATCTGCACTTTAATCATCGTCACTTACGAACCAATCAACCCCGGGGTCGGCGCCGGCCGGGGTCGGGGTCGCTAGGGGGGTTGTGTTGCCATGGAGACCCGGAGGGGGCGGGGCCAGACGGGGCGCATTCGCGAAAACGCGAACTTTGGAAGAAACACAAAACGCCGAGTGCCAAAGCTGGATCTGCTGCATCACAGAACACCTTTCCTCCTCCTCCCCTTCCGGCTGTAAATAGGATGTTCTTCGACAAATTTGCTAAATTTTTTTGGGCAGGAAAGAAAAAAAAAAAAAATTTTTGGTTACATTTTTGTAAAAAAAAAAAACAAACAAAACAAAACAAAAAAAAAAAAAAACAACAACCCAAAAAAAAAAAAAAAATCACGGAAGCAACTCGTCCGAATCCCTCCGTTTTCCCATCGCCACATCCCTCGCTCTCTCTCGGCTCTATTTTTTATTCTATAGACTTTTATTAAAAAGATGGACCTGACAGGACGAGTGTGTTTGTGCACCTCGTCTTCTCCTCCCTCTCCTTTTAATTTTTTTTATTTTTATTTTTTGGTTTTTTTTTTTTTTTTTTTGGACGGAACCAGAGTGGAACCACTACAGAAGAAAAAGGAAAAAAAAAAAAAAAAAAAACGACAAACTGACGGACCACTTGGCAATACTTCAGTCGCTTCTTCGGATCTCGACCGGCACTGGACGTCCGCCCGACCCCCCCAAACCACCCGAACCCCGAATTCCACGGGGGGTTCGGGGGGTTTCGGAGGGTTCGGGGGGGGGGGGCTGGGAAGAAGAGGGGACTTCGCTTCACGTCAGATCATTTTTACAAAAAAAAAAAAAAAAAAAAAAAAAGCACCTTTGGACCTTTTTTCCTTTTTTTTTTTACTGTGCTGAAGTGAAGTCAAGTGCTATTACTATATTATTACTATATTATTATTATTATTATTAATATTGTAGCCACTCTGTCTGCAACCCTTTTTTTTTTTTTTTTTTTTTTTGGAAGAAAATCAAAGGAAAGAAAAAAAAATGAACTTTTAAAAAAAAAAAAAAAAAAAAAAGCCGATCTGCACTTCTGGTTCTGGCGGGATCATGTGACCGCCGAGGGGGGGGGGGGGTATTTGTTTGGGAAACAACAAAGGGGGAAAAAAATGCAGAAATAAATAAAAATACATGAACTGGTAAAGGATTCACACAACAACAACAACAACAACAACAACAACAACAAGAACAACCAGATCCGCGCTGCTTCTTTCCTCTTCACTTTCCTTTTCTTCCCCCTCTTTTCATTAGATTTCTTTTTCTTTCTCCGTCGCCACCCCACACACACACACACACACAGACACACACACACACACACACACCATAGCATCTTATCCAGTACATAATGATACGTTGGCTTGGTAGTCGAGGAAAAAAAAAAAAAAAAGAGAGAAAAAAATATTAATAAAAGAGAACTAGTTCCATCCCGACAATGAAAAGAATAATAGTACAAAACAAAAACGACAAGAAGAAAAAAAAAAGAAAAGAAAAAAAAAAAAAAAACGCTTCTTTCTTTCTGTCTTTGCTTCTGCCGCCGTCGTGTCCTGGTCCCGAGCTCAAGATAAGGCTACGTTTATCTGAAATACCTGTAATTTACAAACACGCAAGCCAGGGCTGGCCTCAACCGGCGTGGCGGCGATTGGGGGGAGTTGGCGCCGTCCAGAGGGGGAGTCGACCTGAAGAGTCAAAGAGTTTTTATACGTGGATCCGACGCAGAGTCGGAGGGACGGCGATGTCATACCGGACTCCCGGCATCCGCAGAGTCGGAAGGGAGACCGGAGTTTAAGGGGAGTCCGAGTAAAGTCGAAATTTTCCGAGAAACAAGGATACCGGTCGGTCAAAGTCGTGGTTTTTTCGGGAAAAGTCGTCATTTTTGGGGTCGCTGGTCCACTAGAGGTTCAGGGGTCGGTCCAGCCCCTGCTGGACTGGGTGCTCCCTGTGCCGGTTCTCCTTCTGAAGGTTCTCCGCCACCCAAGTTCCCCCACCTGGGTTCTCCACCGCCCACCCACTGAGAAGGATCTGACCGCCGCACTTATTTACGTTGTCTAAAGTTTGGAGGAGACACTTTGTGATTCGGTCAAATAAACAATCACATCGTCGGCAAAACATGACATCAAAGTCCGCTTTGACTTTTCTCACTTGGTTTCTTGAACGATTACGACTTTACTCCCCTTGAATTGCAGCTCCATCAAGCGGTAGCTCTCCTTAAATTCCACGCAAACGTTTCGCACCCAAGCCTTCTCCCGGAATTCGCCAAAAAAAGTTTTCCCCGTAGTTTTCTCGTTCGTACGACTTTACTCTCACGTCCCTTTGTCGTCGTTTCTCGACGACACCGCCTCGACTTCCCCTCCTCTCGGCCCCGACGCCCCTCGCGTTCCTTGTGATCCGACTTCCCGGCGGACTCGCCGGAGGTCCGGGGGTTCGGACGCCAGCCGTCGCTCGCCTCAGAGACACTTTTATTTTTCAGACTTTTATAGTGAAACGGAACTATTTTTCTGAAGGAACCGTTGAATGTATTTCCTTTGGCGGGGTTCGGAGGACGTTTCTCACACCATGAATGTCGAAAGATTTCGGGGCGCCAAGTAGGCGACCGAGGGCAGGAACGGCGGGACAAAACCAGAAGAGTTGACTTTCAATCGTCCCTTGAGACATGAGCTTGACATCGATGGGGAAAAAAGCTTCGCCGAAACTAAACCGACTTTGTTTGTCCGTTTGGTTTGTGATCCGTCAAAGCGGTCAGGGATTTCAAGGGCCAGTTTTCGGCCCCAAAATCAACTATTCAAGAAAAAACATCTAGAGAGAACCACCTAGAGATGATGGATTTTATGCGAAAACGGCTTCTTTTCTGGGATGAAGTCACCTGACCTGCCCTGGGTCACCTGACCTGCCCTGGGTCACCTGATCCACCCTGGGTCACCTGACCCGCCCTGGGTCACCTGACCTGCCCTGGGTCACCTGACCTGCCCTGGGTCACCTGATCCACCCTGGGTCACCTGACCCGCCTACGGTACGACCTCGAGTCTTTCCCTTGTTCTCGTCAAACTCGTGTTTTCTCGCGTTACGGCGTTTCTCCTTCGCGCGCCTGGTTTCAGCTCCTCGTCAAACCGCGAAAAGAAGTCGAAGACCGCGATCAATATGTTGATTTTGCCAGGATCCCATTTCCTGCCTGGATGACGTTCACCGATCGAAGTTCTTTCAGCAGAACGCGTCCAAGAAAGAGTACGACTGCATGGATCGGTTGTTCTCCGAGTCTCGACTCAAAAGTCGCAGAAGTCGATTTATGGCGACCGTTCTGGATTCCTTGCATGATCCGAAACGATCGCCAAGTTCGTCGTACGATCCGTCGGTCCATCGGCTCGCGGTTTCGACGTCCTCGCGAAAAACCAGGCGCACGGAAACTACCTTCGTTTTGTTTTGGTTACGAGAGTTGAGGCCAGCCCTGCGTCCTAACTGAGGTTCTGCTTCTTCCTCTTCTTCTTCTTCTTCTTCTTCCTCTTCTTCTTCTTCTTCTTCTTCTTCTACTGCTACTTCAATATCAAACAAACCAGCTCCGGGCGCGGAAACAGGCCTCGAACGCCTTTCAAACCTCCTCGCCATTTTTTCGCATACCAGCACCCCCACCCCCTCCCCCCAACAGGGGGCGCCTTTTGCCAATCAGCTCCTTGGCTGCAGTTTTGAAGGCGGCGCCTTGCGGGTCTTGTTCGTTTCCTCTCCGGATGAAGCCGAACGGTCCGATTCAGCCGCAGTTTCTGCTCCAGAGGTTTGAGAAGGTGATTGGGGGAGTGTTTCTGTCGCCCGACTCGCAAAAACAACCTGTTGATGTCTGCTGTATTTCAATAAAACACAGCCTTTTTCAAAGGGTAAAGCCACGTCCGCCTCGTTCTTTCAGCCCACCGCCGACTGGTCCGGTCCACAAAGGCAAAGACATCCCGGTGCTCTTTCCCAAAATGTGTCCAAGGGAAGCCACTCGGTGCAGTTCCAACCCCCGGCCTGTAGGGGGCGCCGTGATGCTGCCTCAGGGATGCGAAGAAGAAGAAGAGAAGAAGAACAAGACGACGGCGCGAGCACATGGCTCACCGTGAGACGCCGCTTTTGTCATTGGCAAAGGGCTTAGCTGAGCATACAAGTCAGGGGAGAGGCGACCCGTTTTCATGAATTAGTGAACTCACGCTCAGACATTTTTAGAACTTTCTGCTGCCAAACTGTGGTCCGATCAAAGACCTCTTTGTCTTCTGCCGGAGACGACACCGAGCCACGGAGGTGAGTGGATTTGAATGATGGCATTTTCTCACGCGGTGGACAGGATCTCCTTGGACCATGATGTTCGCAGATGACACCGTGATCAACAGGAAAGAAGTGAAGGAACATCTTGATAGGGCAGAGGTATGCTCTGGAAAGGAGAGGAACGAAGGGTCGCCTCAGCAAGACAGAATACATGTGTGAATGAGAGGAACCCAAGAGGAACGGTGAAGCTCCAGGGGGTGCAGATCAAGAAGACGGAGGACTTTCAGCACAAAGGGTCAACAGTCCGCAGAAGGTGGAGGAACGAGTGCAAGCAGGTTGGAAAGGCTGGAGGAAATTGCAGAAGGTGGAGGTGAAGGTGGAGACGCTGAGGAGAAGCTGGAGGCGGCAGAGATGAAGATGTGGAGGTTCTCCTTTGGAGTGAGGAGGATGGAGGGGCAGCACATGGCAGATGTTCTGGAGTCATACCAAGACGGTTTGGACACGGATGGATGGATGGTGAGTAGACGGAGATGCTGCGGTTGGAGCTGCCAGGCAGGAGGTCTGGAGGAGGCCAGGAGGTCTGCCGGTGTGAGATGAAGGCAGAAGATAGGCTGTGAAAGAACTGGTGTCCTCATTAAAAGAAGCTTGACCTTCTTTCTGAACCAGACTTGACCTTCAGTCCCCGTCGAAGGAGGAAGCGGTGCAGCTGAGGGATGCAGGGAAGGTGTTTTATTCAAAATTTGAAGAAAACGAACCTGGAGACGTCCAAAGATGAGGAGCCGCATTAACTCCTGAAGGTTCCCCTTCAGGAGGTCCACATCAGTCCAGCATCTCCTCCCTCCATCATCACTTCTTCTTGGTGCCTAAACAAGAAGCAGCTCCGGAGATGGAACAGCACCTCAAGAGGATCTGCTTTCTTTAGACCAAGAGCTGGAATGGGGACCTGAAGTAGATCTCAAAATTAATCAATCAATAAATTTGAAATTAATTTATTGAAAAAATCCACATTTTTTTGGACGATTTTCAGCTCATTTCTCCGTCTTACTTTTAATTTACTTTTCCCTCATGTTTAAAACCACCGCTGTATTTTCCTGCGACGTTTGGTCGCATTTTTTTTTCAACCTCCAGAAAACTTTATTCCCTTAAATTCCCTTCATTTTCTTTTTTAACATCCCCCAAGACTGTTAGCATAGCACGAGCGGAACCCATTCGCAGGCAAAGTCGGGCCGTTAGCACGTCGCTAACAGCTATGCTAACAGCCGCGGCGGAGCGGGAAGATGAACCTCCTCCTCCGCGGCCGCTCCGGATGTCGGTCACGTCGCGGCGAAGAAACGCCGGCTTCTCAGAGGAACCGACGGCGCCGCTGCTCATTTCAGATAAGAAGGAGAAGAAAAGGTGAGCGGGCGAAGGTGCGTGAAGAATACCGAGCGGATCTTCTATCGAATCGCCCGGACCTGGACCGGCGACCGCCGTTTTGTTTGTTCGGTCGCGAACGTCCGCGGTTTGTTTCTTCCGGAACTTCCTTTCCGGACGGAACGCCGTCGGATCATGTGGCTTCACGGGTCGGAGCCCCTTGTTCCCGCCATCTTTGGTTCTCCTCAGGGTCTCCGTCTTCTCACGCCGTCCGAGAAGAGCGGATCCGGAAGCTTCATCCCAACCGGACGCGTGTCTGCAGTCCTACACAACAACTTCACTCCAGCCAGAAGACAAAGCTCCAAATGTTCCTCAGGAGATGATCCCGTCCTCCTCCTCATCAGGACACCCAGAAGCAGCAGAAGAAGCAGAAGAAGAAGAAGAAGAAGAAGCTCCCTGGTCTGGAACCAGAAGCTTCAAGAAGCTTCAAACCACAACAAGAAGGAGGAGGTTAAAAAGTGGGCGGAGCCTAACCGGCACCAATCAGCTGTCCGTCATCCAACCCTTGAGTTGTTACTCCAGGTGTGTTGCCATGGAGACGCATTTGCGCACATACACACACACACACACACACACACACACACACACGTTAAAAGTGACATTTTCACAGGAAAAGCTGCTTGTCGACAGGGAAGGAAAACACACTCCTGTACAGAGGAGGCACTTTTACACACACACACGCACACACACACACACACTTGCTTTCACACACACACACTTGCTCTCACGCACACACACACTTGCTCTCACACCCACACACACTTGCTCTCTCACACACACACACGCACTTGCTTTCACACACACACACTTGCTCTCCTCACACACACACTTGCTCTCACACACACACACACACACTTGCTCTCCTCACACACACACTTGCTCTCTCACACACACACACACGCACTTGCTTTCACACACACACACTTGCTCTCCTCACACACACACTTGCTCTCCTCACACACACACACACACACACTTGCTCTCCTCACACACACGCACTTGCTCTCTCACACACACACTTGCTCACACACACACACACACACTCGCTCTCTCTCACACACACACACACACACTCGCTCTCTCACACACACACACACACACTCGCTCTCAGTCTCGCTCAGAGAAACAGGATTTTTTCGCACTGAACTTTTCAACTCTTCTTTGTTTTGTTTTTTTTTAAAAGAAAAAAAAAAGTGAAGAAAAAAACCCAGTTCAGACGTTGGTGCTGACGCTTCTTCTTCCTCCTCCTCCTCCTCCTCCTCCTCCTCCTCCTCCTTCTCCAAGCGTCCGCAGGAGGAGGAGGAGGAAAGACGGCTTTTCAAAATGAAATTAAAAGAAATAAAGAAATGTAGTTTTTCACAAATGATCTGGGCTTTTTTTTTCATTCTGGAATAATTTAATGCTTCACACACACACACACGTATTAGCTGCCTCACACACACACTGACTGTTACACACACACACACTTACACGTTGTCACACTCACACACACACACACACATGCAATTGCTACTATTAACACACACGCACAGTTGTACACACACACACACACACACACACACACACACACCTTGTTTTCTCAGTCAAATGTTTTGTTTTCACACTTTGCATCTCTCGCACATTCCTCATTTTCACATTCTTTTATGTGACTACACACACACACACACATCACAAGTAAACACTTTCCCTTGCACAAATATTCTCTCTCTTACACACACACACACACACACACACACACACACTTCATCTTCTTCAGATCTTGGCAGATGTTGGACGTCCCGGAGGAGGAGGAGGGTCTCTGTCTGCCGCTGCCCCAGGCCAGTCGGAGATCTAATACTGGACAATCGGTCAAGTGTGTGTGTGTGTGTGTGTGTGTGTGTGTGTGTGTGTGTGTGTGTGAGAGAGAGAGAGAAACTCTTTGTCTTCTTGTTGAAGTCACTTGTGAGGTGTCTGGTGTTTCAGGGTCATTTCAGTCAAGAAGTTTGTCCTCAACAGACATTGTAAAACACACACACACACACACACACACACACACTTCCAGCTGAGTGTCAGACGCAGCTGAGGAACCTCCATCTTCACGTGTTGTTCTCGCAGCTCCACGTTGATTCGCCCTTCGATCTCTTCTTCTGTGTTTCCGTCTTTTTCTATATTTACTCGTTTGGCGGTTGAAGGTCCAGGAGATGCTTTCAGAGGAGGATGGGACGCACACACACACACACACACACACACACACAGAGTTTCCAGTACCTCCTCGTGGCTCGCTATCCGGCAACGGTGACCTCTGACCCCCAGCTGGACCTGTGAGGCTTCACGAAGATGCTTTTAAACAAGTCAGTCCAAAATATGTTGTAAAAAAAGTGTTTTGGAGTTGAAGTGAAAGCAGCAGCTCTTCTGTTTGACCTGAAGGACTTGAAATCCACCAACTTCTTGGTCCACAATCCCTGTAGCCTCACCGTTCCACCCGAGTTCCTCTCATTCACACACATATATTCTGTCTTGCTGCGACTAACCTTCATTCCTCTGCTACAGATGCTTTTTTTCTGGAAAATGGCGACCAACTCTCTAGCTTCTCCTGTCATAGTCCCGATATTCAGCGTCCCAGGATGTCACAAAGTCCCGTTCTGTACGACAAACAACACGGCGGTCGGTCAGCGAACCCCCACGCACACTATGACATATTCTTTATTGATCGAGAATCGAAACGTACGAGGCCAGATAAAATTCACGCTAAATAACCGCCGTTCCTGCAAAGCGTCCGACTCCGGCTCCAGGTAGCAGGCGGAGGTGTCGTCCTTGTCCTGCACCACCTGGATCTGCTTCTTCTGCAGCGCTTGCATCTGCTCCCGGGCGTTACCGTGCTCCTCCAGCTTAGGAAGGGGAAAAAAAAAAGGCAGTCGTTAAACTTCCGGACGACAGCTGGTGGCGGCGGCGCACCTGTGACTCATCAGGCCTCGTCAAGAAGAGCACAAGAGGAGCCTGCCGACGGCCACTCGCGCCAGATCCTCGCTGGTTCACGAACCCCCTGCACTCTTTGTTGGTGCTTCCTCACTGGTGTCTTGTGAGGAAGACCAGACTTGTGGCGTCTTGGTCCTAATTGTTGACGCCTCTCCTTGCCAGATCCAGGTTCTTGTGGTGCCTCACAGCACTTGTTGATCCTATCAAGAAGAAGAAGTATCCTTCACCCCTCCTGTTGCCAGCTTTTGAACCCGTTTGAGGTGCGACCGTTTTCTCCACGCTCGACCTCCGACTGTAAGACTCCCGTCGGTCACTTCCCTGGTCAACCATGTACTCTGTGACTTTCTGACCATTTCCGTGTTTGTCTTTCTGGAAGACAGCGTCCCTGCACGGTCCTGCGGCTGCTGCTGGAGAACCACCTCGACGTCAAGGCCTTCAAATGTGAGTTTCACATGAACCGAGGCTCGTTCGGAAGTTACCCGGGGTCGACTCTGGTGGTCAATAGTTCCCGGGTGTCCGAGGATACAGAAGAAGCTCGTCTGCGTCGCAAACCCGTCCTGGTATCGATCACGGTATGCTGGTTTGAAAGGTCCTCCTTGGACTCCTCAAACCATCTGTCTTTAACCGAACCTCCCTTGTCCTTCAGCGGCTCAGTATCTCCAATGTAGACGTCCTCACGATCTTCAGTGTTGGACGAACATCCTTCAGTTTGTCCTGACGCCGGTGACAGACGGTATGACTTGTTTTGTCTGTCTTCCATTCTACATTCCTGCGTTTTGACTAAAATCCCTGAGCTGGAATTCTATTAACTCACCATGTGCTTCTTTTTCCTCCCTGTCCAAGGAGGTGATGCTGCTTTGCTTCCTCTGATGGACCATCCTGACCCTTAGGCTCGTCCACCTGCTCCCAATTTTAAAATGATGCACCACAACTAAGTTGATGTTCCTGGAAGAACTTTAAACTGCTGGATGTGTAGTGACTATTTGAACCATCCAAACTGGCAAGATTAAAACTTTGGCCATCCTTTCATATCGGAAAGAAGTCTCATTTAATTTAAGGTGTTTAACGGCGTCATCCAGTAACCTTTATCTAACGTGGTGTTTTCGGACCAGTTTACTTTCTCTGAAATCACAGCATCTTGCAGCAGCTCAGGTGAGGAACCTGATCTAGAAACGTTACCCTGATCCATCTTTGACGGGGTCGGGTCGCCCTTGGATGAACTTGTGTCCAGACGCCCAGGAGACGGCAGAGCAGGAGGACCGACTTCACCTGACCTGGTGTGAAGGGGAAACAACCCCTATTTTTATTTATTTTTTGGGGACCAAAATGTGAATAAGGTTTCACTGCAGTAGTCAGAACTGCTGCTCCACAGCCTGAAGGTGCAAGTCCAAGGTCTGGCAGGTCTAGAGGTGTGTGTGCGCTATCATTTGTAAAAATGTCAAAGCCAGAACACACACACACACACACAAGCATCAATCACCAGTCTGGAAGTCTGATTTATTTACAAGCAAACACGCAACTCTTAAGAAACCCAGACCTTCCTATGAGAGGTGGAGCTTCTTTTCTGTCTGACAAATCAGAATCAAGTGTTGGTGGAATTAGTTTTCGGTGCAGCCCATAATACTCACATATATGTACATCTTGATATACAAGTCAATATACACATGTTGATGGAGGTTCATTTCCCAGACCAACACAACATGGATGTTTCTATGCTCGCACACATTTGTGCGTGCAGAGCTGCCGTAAACTAACCTGCAAATGTGGGGATTATTTTTTTTCCTAAGTGTTTTGTGTAAAGTTGGCAAAAAAAATAAATCGAAATCCTGAATCAAAACCTAAGTCATTTGCACTGTTTTCTGTCCAGCTGACGCAGCAGCAAGGCTGCTAATATGAGTCTTGCCCAAGAAATGACATGTGGTGATTCTTTATTTCCCACTCCGAAGTGTAAAATGTTTTTTACTGCTCAAGTCAAATAAAGTATCTACATGTAAAATGTGGTTCAAAACCTAAGTGCTTCAGCCAATTTTTTCTCTAAGTGCTTTTCTCTAAGTGTAGGGTTGTATACGTGCAACCCGGAGATGAGCATCAGACTGGTTAGCTCAGTGCCTTCAGCCGCTGTCCCTGCATGTGGATCCTGCTGGTTCGAGTCCGGCGCCGGTCTACATGTTGGGTTCCAAACCCCGATGAAGGTCCAAATGAATCTAAGTGCAACAATTTTTTTTTTTTTCTAAGTACTTTTCCCTCTAAGTGTGACGGTATATAGGAGAAACCCGGATTTAATCTGTGTGACTGGTTAGCGCAGTGCCATAAGCCACTGTCGCTGTATGTGGATACCGCTGGTTCAAGTCCAGTACCGGTTCACGACAGCCCCGTCGGGTACCCGCCCGACGCAAGGCCGAACGCCAGGTCGGGTCCCAACCCCGATACAAGGCCGACGCGGGGGAGTGACAGGCGAAGCAAGGAGCAGGGCGAGAGGCAGACAGGCCGAGAGACAGGGAGGAGGGGGCCCCACTAACCACGGCCCCCCGGGGGGACTTCGGGGGTACAGAGAGGGAGGGATGGAAGGATGCGCCGTAGAACCCGCCCTGCTACAGAAATTTCAAAAAAAAACGGCTGTGGCACTTAGGTTTTTTCCACATAGGGGCCCCAGAGACACATTTTGGGGGGAGGAAGATACTTTATTTTTTTTGACAAAGACAAGAAAATAAAAAAAAGGAAAAAAACAAGAGTTGAGAAAAAATGTACACAAAAAAAACAGAGAAGATAAAGATTAAAAAAAAAAAACAGGACAACTACAAGCATTAAATCAAACATTTAAAGAGGAAAAACATACAGGATAAAAAAAAAAAAGAACACTGCTAACTTTACACAAAACTAGCCAGAGTGCACACACTACCTTGGCACTCTTACATACACAACTTCTGGGCTCAACACACCTGCAACACAAACAACAATTAGAGATGCACTTTCACACACACCTTGATTCAAACACATACAAAGAAAACCTCAACACAACAATCCATCTTAAACATCTCACTGACTTCACTGCTCTTAAATATCACCAATGAATTCACATTGTGCTCAACCCAAAATAACATTATACAAAATTAACAAGAATTATTCAAGACATCACTTACCATTATTTTGCCAAACACTTGTGATGTACATTTGAGGACTCTTACAGGACAATCTGAAAAACACAGATTCACATGACACTTTGCAAAACAAACATTCCTTCAAGCTTGTTTCTGGGTGCAAATTCTCAATCTGCATTGAAATCCAATCCCTTTGCTGACAATTTGCATATTTAATATTTGTGAATGTCCAGATTGAGTCTACTTTTGCAACATTACACCAATTTTTAGTTTGCAGTTCAGTAAAACAGAAGCATCCCAAGGAACGCATGCAATCCATTGAGCTGTTTTAGAGATAAGACAGAATTACTTCTCTATTTACAGAGACTACAAAGATATATACTATATACATGGACTTGAACCAGTGCCCTTCTGGTTCAGAAGATCAGCCAGATCTGGTAAACATAAATCAGAACCTGCTTTGAGCCAGATTTTACATCCTGTGTCCAACAGCTGAATAGATTCACATAAAGACATTCCAAGAAACTGCAGAGAACATTTTAATCTGCAAAATAGTTCCTCACTCATCTTCAGATGAACTCCTATACAAGATGTCTACCTCCGCTCTTGAGTCACCTTATAAATTTATTCAGGAAAGCCTATGGTGGACACCAAACCTACCCACCGTTTCAGAATTAAGCCTGACTTTCACCTCCAAAACATTCCTCAAGGTAACGCCAAGTCACTTCCTGTCAGTACAACTGACTCTGCCAAGTCTTTAGCTTTGCACCTGCTCATTCACCTTTCCTCTTATGGCACAAGTTTATTCTGATGCAACCTGTGCATTTATCAGGTCCGTCTAGGCCAGGGAGACCAAACAAGAGGAACCAAAGTATCCAGACACAAGTTACAGGAAAACTTATTTATTCAAAATTGCAAAAACAATGGTACAAAGCAGAAAGTCCTCGGCTCCTAAGCAGTTTGTGGCTTGACAACCGCTGCCTCCTCCAAAAGCAATTCCCCAGTTCAGAGAGCGTGCAGCTCCCAGAGGGTATCTGGCGTCGCCCAGGACCAATAGGGGACGGCAACTGGTTACCATTTACTAAATGCTCTCAGCTGCTCAGAACTACCTGCAACATACAGAGGGAAACAGAGCCACAGATGAACAGACAGTGAAACCGACATACACTGCAAAGAGTTACAACACTAAAGCACTTCCATAGGTTAACAGACACCACTTTAACAAGCAGACAAGCGCTGTGCAAAGGAAGTTGCATCTCAAATCTCATGCTAATGCAGCCGTTCCACAGTAGCTATCAGATCGAACAAAACCAGAGCCATTTATTGCCGGACATGTGGCAAGAAACGACCAATAATTTTGGATTTCTAAGCTCTTCTAGCGACGTCAGCAGGGTTTAAGTGCACCAACTCTCAAATGCTATCCTGTCACTTTTACAGACAGAATTCATCTACGCCTCTGGTACCAACTCCTGTTGCAGTTCATGCAGAACATTAAGACTGCATCTTGCCACTCAGGACAGTTTGCAATAGCAACATCCAAACGTCTCAGGGCCACTCGTGTCACTCTACCCTCTCAAAATGAGCTGTTTCTCCAACTCACATGCATTGGAAAGGGAATCATGCAAACATACCGACGGACGAGCCTGAGGAGTCTCTTGTGAAGGCACGGGGTCACGATCGCCCATCAGAGGAGACGAAGCAGCAACACCTACTTGGACAGAAATAAGAGCAAAACAGTTTTTGTTCCTCCAAAGATCCAAAAATGGGCAGTAAATAAAAGTTAAATTGAAGCACAACCTCTGGTTCCTTCTTACCTTCCAACACTAAGATGAAGCGCAGCAACTCAATGTGTGCAAGACACCTCTTGCGATTCCACAGCCGAAAGCGACCATCCAGCACTCAGCAGGTTCTCCTCAGAGCCTCGGCATCGCCAGGAAATGACATCACGGCCGGTATAAAAAGGCCGCCATCCTGGCACGGACCAATAGGAGGCCGCGACCAATTAGCATTTACTAAACGCTTTCACCTGCTGCGAATTTCCTCCAACACATAAGATCGGAGCAACTTTATTCCTTTATTCCTTTTACACTGGTGTGAAAAAAGGAATTTCCCCTCTGGAGATGAATACAGTGGATCAGATCTTACTCCATGTTGCAGGTCATGTGCAGCAGGTGAAAGCGTTTAGTAAATGCGGCCTCCTATTGGTCCCTGCCAGGACGCTGGGCTTTTTATACTGGCGTCATTTTGGGCGACGCCTGATCTCTGTGGAGAGCCAGCTGAGAGGTTGAGGTTCACTGGGAAATTACTGCTTCTTTTTTTTTTTTTTCTTTTAAATTTATTTATTTTTTGGTGATGAAAAATTACTTTTTGTTTTGTCTTTCAGATCCAATGCATTTGTTTGGAGTGTTTTCGTGTCCTGTGGTCTCTGGTGAGTGTTTGTTCCTTATTTTTTATTTGGAATTGGGCTGATTGAAGCAAAGCCAGGGAGAAGATTCAGAAGATATTTGAGGTTTATTTTTGTGTCCGAAGGTAAGAAGAGACCAGAGTGTGTGGTTGCTGTGTTTGCTTCCTCATTGGGTAAGTTGGCACTTACACTTTTTTTTTTATTAAATGAAAATGTGCTTAAATATGTTTCTGACCTCTGGTGATCTTTGCACCTGTGCTCATCTGTTTAGGCTCATGGAGACTGTTTGTGACTGATTCTTTGTTCATGTGAAGAGAACTGGAGTTCCTTGAAGGAGGACTTAAGGTGATGTTCTGGAGGTGAAAGTAGAAACTGCAGATGTGATGCTCAGTGTTAGTGGCTCTGCCTCAGAGCTGCAGGAGTTACATGTCAGGTTACGGCCGTGGTTAAATCAATGTATTTAATTCCAAGGTTCTTTCAGACGCCGTCCATGAATGTTGTGTTTTGTCTTGTAGGCCTCCTGACAAGGATCCTGAGCCCCAGAAGAAGCCTGTCCAACACCAGCAAGGTAGTGTGTACAATAGGTTTACTTTTGTGTAAAGTTAGCAAAATGTTTGAGGTGTCTATACCTGTTGCAATTTTAAATGCTTGTAGTTTTCCTGCAGTGAGAATAAAGTGTACTTGTACACCCTGATATCAGTGTCACTTGTTTTTTAAATCCTTGTTTTAGTTTATCCTTCCTGTTAAACATTTTTCTACGTTTGACTCCGAGTCTGATGCAGTGACTCTTTAGTGCAAAGATAATCAGTGTTTCTTCTAAATACTGCACTTGGAAATCCTTCACTTTGAGATTGACTTGCAGTATTTCTGTCTGCATTTTGGACTGTTTATGATTAATTTGAACTATTAAGAATAATTCAATCATTCACTGGTCAGAAATGACCAGGATGTGTCTGCATGTTTTTAAGCTGCACACTCAGTGCACCGCAAATGAATAAGTTATGTAGCCTTTTTCTGTGAAACTCTGCCCGGCGTCCAGCCAATCATACGATGCAATTACGCTACGCATCGAATCACGGCATTGACAGTACTTGCTCTGCCCGTACACGCTATAGAACAGTAAAAGTGTGGCAGAGTTGATTTGATGCTAACATGCTAACGCCTTATCATGGCGTCCCCTCAAAGTAAAAGCAATGCGGTTCTTGAACGTCTGCTCTGCAAAACATGCAGCGAAGCCAAAGTAGGAAGTGACTTTTCCAGAGGAAAATATGGATGAAATGGAAGCCATGATGGCTGTTGCTCTGGTTGCCGTCGGATACGTCCTCTATGGAGGAGTCTGGGGAGTGACCTCCTCAGATGTTTGACTTGGACCTGCTGTTTCGCCACTGCAGAGGGCTGAACCGGAAGTTAGCGACGGAAGCTTCGAGTGCTAGTTCAGGGAAACTAAATTTAAAATGTGTAGATGTGATTCCAAAGAACACGAGTCGGTATAGTTCATCCTCTTGGTATTTAATGACACTAAGAGGAACTTAAAGGAGTTCAGAACCTACAGGTAAATACTGGGCAAGGAGACGGCGTCAACCTTTTTGGATTCGCAAGGAAGCTGCTGGGAGAGAAACACAGTGGTCGGCGTTCACGTCCGAAGGAAGACCTCGACCGCCACATGAGGGCGAGACCTGCAGATGCTGATCTCTGACTGGGTCGCTGTGCTGTTGTATGGAATCGTATCCACAGGCCCTCCAGAGTCTGCAGGAAGACAGAGCTTGACCCTACCTGGGTGTGAAGGGGAAACACACCCAACTTTTTTTGGACCGAAATGTAAATAAGCTTTTCTGCTTCCCAGCCTGAAGGTCCAGATAGATCTAAGTGCCATCATTTGTAAAATGTCTAATTCTGTCAAATAAACCCAGAACACACATAAGCATCAATCACCAGTCGGACAATTTATTCAGAGATTTCTGGATATACAAGTCAGTGTCCACATGGTGGAGAAGGTTCCGTTCCCAGACCGACAAAATACGGTTGCAGGTATGTTTTTATACGTGCACACATTTGTGTGTGGAGAAATGACATTTGGTGATTTTTTTTTTTTCCTCTAAGTGTTTTGTGTAAAGTTAGCAAAATGTTTTTTTGTTGCTAAAGTAAAATAAAGTATCCATGTGGTTCAAAACCTAAGAGCCTGTCCAATTGTTTTTCTAAGTATAAGGTTAGACACGTGCAACCTGGATTTCTGCATCTGACCAGACAGCTCAGTGCCTCAAGCCACTGACATTTGGTGATTTTTTTTTTTCAAAGTGTTTTCTGAATCAAAACCTAAGTCATTTTGCCTATTTTCTAAGTGTAGGGTTGTATACGTGCAACCCGGAGATGAGCATCAGACTGGTTAGCTCAGTGCCTTCAGCCGCTGTCGCTGGATGTGGATCCTGCTGGTTCGAGTCCGGCGCTGGTCTACATGTTGGGTCCCAAACCCCGATGAAGGTCCATCCAGTCCCAGGATCTCATTTGGCAGGGGGTTGAGCTGCCAGTGAGTGGTCCAAATCAATCTAAGTGCAACAATTTTTTTTTTTTTTCTAAGTACTTTTTCCCTCTAAGTGTGAGGGTATATAGGAGAAACCCGGATTGAGTCTGTGTGACTGGTTAGCGCAGTGCCATAAGCCACTGTCGCTGTATGTGGATACCGCTGGTTCAAGTCCAGTACCGGTTCACGACAGCCCCGTCGGGTACCCGCCCGACGCAAGGCCGAACGCCAGGTCGGGTCCCAACCCCGATACAAGGCCGACGCGGGGGAGTGACAGGCAAAGCAAGGAGCAGGGCGAGAGGCAGACAGGCCGAGAGACAGGGAGGAGGGGGCCCCACTAACCACGGCCCCCCGGGGGGACTTCGGGGGTACAGAGAGGGAGGGATGGAAGGATGCGCCGTAGAACCCGCCCTGCTACAGAAATTTCAAAAAAAAACGGCTGTGGCACTTAGGTTTTTTTCCACATAGGGGCCCCAGAGACACATTTAGAGGGGAGGAAGATACTTTATTTTTTTTGACAAAGACAAGAAAATAAAAAAAAAGGAAAAAAAAATAAAGACAAAAAAAAGAGAAAAAAATAAAAGAAAAAAGAACAGGAGAAAAAAAGAGAAAAAATAAGACAAGAAAAAAAAAACAGAAGAAAAAAAAAAAGGAAAAAAATAAAGACAAAAAAAAGAGAAAAAAATAAAAGAAAAAAATAGAGAGAAAAAAAGAGAAAAAATAAGACAAGAAAAAAATAGAGAGAAAAAAATAAGAAAATACAAATTGAAAAGAGAAAAAAATAAGACAAGAAAACAGAAAAAACAGTAGAAAAATTAAGATCAAAAAATTAGTTAGAAAAAGGACAAGAAAATAAATACAAATTTAAAAAAGACTAGAGAAAATTAAAGAAAAAAAATACACATTTAAAAACAAACATTTACAATTAGCAAAAACATACAGCAACAGGATTTGCTCACTTTACACCAAACTATCCAGACTGCAGACGCTACTTCTGGCCTTCAACACACCTACAAGCACAAACACAACATTTAGACATGCAATGTCAAACATCTTACAATTAAACACATAACATTCATTTGCACACAGACAAAGAAACACTGCTCAGCTTAAACATCTTACTGACTTCAACAAAGTCACTGCTCTTAAATAGCAGCAAACTAATATTGGGTTTAACACAAAATAACATTATACAAAATTAACAAGAAAAATTAAGCACTTCACTTACCATTACTTTGCCAAGCGCTTCTTAGGACAATCTGAAACACACAGTTTCTCATGACACTTTGCAAAAGAAACATAACATTCCATCAAGGCTTCTTACCTTCAAGGTTGTTTCTGGATGCAAATTCTCAGTCTGCATTCAAATCCAACACACAATCACTTCAGTGGCCAGTCGGCTTTAGTGACAAACTATTTGTTTCATTATTTGTCAATGTCCAGATAGTCTATTATTGGTACATTAAGCCAATCTTAGGTTTGCCAGTCAGTAAATTGCTTGCAATCCATCAAGTTGTTTTAGACAGGATTACTTATCTCTTTAGAGTACAAAGATATATGTACTATATACATGGACTTGAACCAGTACCTTCTGCTTCAGAGGATCAGTCCACTGATGCCAGATCTCCTAAACATATATCCACATAAACATGTGTTAAATATCAAGCAAATGCACTGGGATCCTTCCTGCCGAGCTGATTGGAAGCATTTATATTGATATGCAGGAACAACCTTCTTTGAGAGTCAGTCAGCTATATAGTTGAATAAATGGGAATATAACTTGTAACCTTGAAGCCGTGGGATTCATATAAGACCGGCTAGTAGACGACATTCCAAGAAACCGCCTGCATGTCAGCGAAAACATTTCAACAATCTGCAAAATAGTTGCCTCACTGATCTTCAGATGACCTCATGTGTACCAGATGTGGTCCACCTGCACTCTTAAGTTACTTTATAAAATGTGTTCACTGAAGCCATTTCCATCCTTGCGTTCCTTTGCTGGACCCTGAACATCACTAACTCCTCCCACCTACAGGTCCACGGCCCTTTAGCTGCTGACATGGAGCTTCACATCCTCAATTTCAGACTCATGTCTGACTTTCTATCTCCAGAAAGTTCCTTAAACTCCTTCTCCAACTGAATCTGCTCTATCTTTGCATCTGTTCTCCTGGACACTCAGTACCTCCACCTTCTGTTCCAGACTTTCCTTTCCACCAGTACCCTGTAGGTCATCAACAATGGCCGTCCCTCCTGACCTCCCTCTGCATTGATCTGGCCTGCACCCCACTGAGGCTGCACTAACTCTGTCCCCGTCTGGGGCCGAGAGACCAAACAAGAGGTCGGAATAAAAGTATGCAGACACTGAGTTACGGGAAACGTATTTATTAACACCATGCAGACAAAGTGGAAAGTCTTTGGCTCCTAAGCGGCTCGAGGACCAGAAAGCTCGGCTCGGCACTCCGGCGGCTTCCAACTCCAGCAGAACTGAGCACCGGTGAGCTGCAAAGCCTCAGTGTTCTGAAAAGCAGACTCAGTCATTAGACCACACACACTGAAGACTGACAAGTTGCAGCAGAAGCTACTGTTGTAGCCAAGAACCGGCAGACCTGCTTAGTCTTGGGACTAACCCGATCACCTGAACCTGCTTACCTAAGTGACCGTGTCTTTACCCAACTCAGCTGGCAAAGTTAATCAAAAGCTTCACGTAACCGTTGGAACACAGCGACTAAGGTGGGATGACCAGACCAACGGGACAATTCAACTCATCTCGGTCCACTAACATTTTGAAACCCGCTGAAACTTTGCACAAACAAAATCTCAATGACAAACTGAACACCGTTCAGAACATCAGCCACTTTAACAATCCAACAACTGGTTACTCCGGGTATAAACAGTGAGCAAAGGAATTTCAGTGCTTAAACTTTATAACTCCAGCCTTTCCAGTTAAATCAGCACATCAGTGCACTTCTGCCACCAATGAATATTGCCTAATTTTGCCTTCCTGATCTGAAACATGTCCCTCACCATTAAAGTTTCATTGACTCAAACAGCTTTAAACAATAAATCTTTAAGTTTCTTGGCAGTTCAGACCAATTCTTTGGTTCAATGAATCACTTAGTGCAGTAAAAAAAAAAGCAACTTCTAAATTCTACCAAAAAATTGACTGCAATTTCAAAACTAAAATAAATGTTGTAGTTAAATTCGGCATACTCACGCAAGCAAAAGGTGAGAGCAGTCTCAGCCGTGCACTCCCAGAGGTCCGCCAACAGACTGACAAAAATGAGGGAAAAAAAGCAGCAAAAACGCCGCAGTCCAAAAAAGAGAATCTTCAGTCAGGTAAAAAGAGTCTCCATGAGCCTAAACAGACGAGCACAGGTGCAAAGATCACCGGGGGTCAGAAATGTACTTAAGAAAAACTTTCATTGAATTTAAAAAGAAAAACCGGAAGTGCGAACTCACCCAACGAGGAAACAAACGCCACAACCACGCGAACTCCGGTCCATCTTTACCTTCCCGACACGAAGATAAACCTCAAATATCTTCGTCGGACCTGAAAGAAAAGACAAAAATGTGCTTTTATTCCCTTTAAAACAAGCATTTCGCCGGTAAACGAGTGAAACGCGACCTTGCAGCGTTCAGCTCGCTCTCCCCAGAGCCCTGGCGTCTCCCGGAAATGACGTCAGGGCCAGTATAATAAGGCCGGCGCCCTGGCAGGGACCAATAGGAGGCCGAGACCAATTAGCATTTACTAAACACTCTCACCTGCTGCACATTATCTGCTACAGAGAATAATATAAGATTAACTTCATCCATCTACAGAGGAGAAAATCATTTTCACACCAGTGTAACACTTATAATGTCAAAAAAAAAATATATATACATAGTATAAATATAAATAGACAACAGATAAAACAACAACAACATTAGGGATAATAATGGACAACATAAAGGAATAGTAAGGAGGATAAATACACAACCAGAACTCAAAAACAATATAAATAGAAAGCTGTATTTCTGTATCTGACGTGGTTTGCTCAGTGCCTTGAGCCTCCGACGCTGTACGAGGATACAGGCGGTTCATGCGGTGAGACGCATGGGTTTCTTTTGTGCCAGCAAGAAAAGGTGTGTTTCATTTGTTGAGAGTGATGAAGAATATCCCCAGAGATGAGAGTGGTATTTTTTTCCAGAAAAAACAGGAACATAGGGTAACTTATAAGAGGGGAGGTAGGAGCTCGCAGGTAGACTACATCTTGTATAGACCAGGTAACCTGAAAGAGATCAGTTGTAGGTGAGAGTGTAGCCAGACAGCATAGGATGGTGGTTTGTACGATGACTCTGGTGACAAGGAAGATGAAGAGGACAAAGGCAGAGCAGAGGACAAAGTGGTGGAAGCTGAAAAGGGAGGAGTGTTGCATGGTTTTCAGGGAGGAGCTGAGATTCAGGCTGAGCTTCCAGATGATTGGACAACAACAGCTAGTGTTATCAGGAGACAGGTAGAAGAGAAAAGAGGTGAAGAGACGGTCCAAGCAGGTTGGAATGGCTGGAGAAAAGTGTCAGGGCTACTATGTGATAGAAGACTTTCAGCCAGAATAAAAGGAAAGGTGTACAAGACAGTGGTGAGACCAGCGATGATGTTTGGACTAGAAACTGTTACAATGACCAAAAGACAGCAGGCAGAACTAGAGGTTGCAGAGATGAAGATGTTGAGGTTCTCTTCGGGAGTGACCAGGATGGAGAGGATCAGGAATGAGTCCATCAGAGGAACAGCACATGTTAGATGTTTTGGAGAGAAGGTCAGAGAAGCCAGACTGAGATGGTTGGGTCATGGACAGAGGAGGGATAGAGAATATATTGGTAGACGGATGCTGGAATTGGAGCTGCCAGGCAAGAGGTCTGGAGGAAGACCAAAGAGAAGATTTATGGACGTAGTGAGAGAAGATATGAAGGTAGTTGGTGTGAGAGAGGAGGATCCAGAGAATAGGGCTAGATGGAGAAAGTGGACTCGCTGTGGCGACTCCTGAAGGGAAAAGCCAAAAGAAGAAGAAGAAGAATACGTGCATACAAAATATGAGCTTACGGCAGTGAGGTGCGGTGTGGTTCATGGCTGCTGAGGCACTGACGTCATCGCAGTCAGATCTACAAACATATGAACCTACAGAGTAGCTTTGTTTAAAATATCATATCAGCATTCTTTACATATACAAACTGTAGCATAGAAAAAAGCATGTGTAAAAAAACGTTATTTTCTCTCACCTTTACTTATAAATGAAGTCCATGCGCCGCTCCTTCTGAAGCATTGATAACTTGCTTGTAGAAGTCTTCTATGCTGTTGTAGCTGGAACGGTGACCACCGGTCAGAGCAACTTTATCGCCTCAGGAACATTTTGGATGAGATCCTTCTGGGACAAAAAGTGGAGAAGCTGCCCAGAAGATTTACATTCATCCCTCACAGTTTGTGAGCTATACAGATCCATGAGATTGGGAAAAATAACCGGATGGCTGCACTTGACTTGCTAACTGTTTACTGTTGCTTGCTAATGCTAATTCTATTATTCTATAGCCGAGTAGTAAGAAGGATCCCTGGGATCAGCGGCGCCCCCTACCATGAGGCACCATCACTGCCTGCCTCACCTGGTGTCTCTTCGCAGTCCTTTTACAATTACAAGAAACACGAGACACATGTTACAGTTGTTAGAGCTAAACTATGGAAATTTAGTTCATATATTAAAAGTATATTTTTAATAGTGACATCAACACAGGCAGCGCTACTGTCTCAGTGCATAGCATGTTAGCACAGTTAGCAGAATCATTGTGCAATCCATAGTGGGCTCAGCTGGTTGCAGCGTCAACATACGTCTCTTCTTCATACTCAAATGGTTAATATGAATTTTTTTGTAGCGATATTGAAAAAAAAACAACTTTATAGTACAAATCACTGACTAAGTATAACCATTTAATTTATTTTTTTCTTTCCATGATGACAAGTGAGGCCCGGCCTCCCCCTGCCTCTACTGACTGCACGTCACTGGCTTACGGTACAGGAACGCAGGTAGACCATCTCGTACAGACGAGGTCATCCGAAGGAGATCGGTAGCCAGACGGCGCAGGACGATGGTTTGTAGGGTGATATAAATAGCATTTCGGAGGGAAGTCAGTGCCGTAGTTTTTAAGAACGGTCTGAAAACGCCGCTCCACATTTCCCTTTTTCGCCTTAGCGATGGCAGACCGGCAGACGAGGCAAACACACTTAAATATGACGTAGTAAAAAAAAAAAAGTCCACCTCCCATTCCGTATGGAAGTGATCAATCTTTGTAGTTACTGCTAACAGTTAAGACAATTCATATTTCATTATATTTCTTATTCTTCCTCCTTTCTACTATTATCCATTACTGTTATGTTTTTTACTTGAAACTCTGGCACAACAATTTCCTTCGGAATTAATAAAGTTGTTCTCATCTCATCATCTCTCATCTCATCTTATACATTTTACATACATTGTTTTCACTCTTTTTATATCACCAAAATATATTTTTTTCACCCTTATTTTTCCTTTATTTTGTCCATTCTTATCCCTGTTGTTGTTGTTGTTGTTGTATCTGTGGTCTATTTATTTTTGGATGTCTTGCTATCGTCTGTCTCTCTATTTATATTTATACAATATATCCTTTTTTTTCAAAATTTTAACTATTACACTGCTGAGAAAGATGACTTTCTCCTCTGGAATAAAGTTAATCTTATATTATTTTAAGTAGCAGATAATGTGCAGCAGGTGAAAGCGTTTAGTAAATGCTAATTGCTGGCGGCCTCCTATTGGTCCCTGCCAGGGCGCGGGGCTTTATCAACTGGCTTTGACGTCATTTCCGGGAGACGCCAGCGCTCTGGCGAGAGCTAGCTGAGCGCCGTTTGGTCTTTTTTGACCGGCGAAACACACTTTTCTCTCGTTTTTTCTTTTATATTCGACGCGTTCGTGGTGAATTATTGTTTTGCTTCTTTTTTCAGTTGGAAATTGGGCTTATTGAAGGGAAGGGAGATGTGTCGTGCCCACGGTAAGTTGCTTCGCGTCGGGGAAGCTAAGTCGGGAGCAGAGTTGTCGGTTGCGGCGTTAGCTTCCTATTTGGGTAAGTTGGCACGTCAGTTTTTCGCATATATATATATTTTTTTCTGAATAAAAGTGCTGCGGACTTTAGTGCTTAAATAAACTTCCAATTCTCCTCCTCCCCGGTCATCTTTGCACCTGTGCTCATCTGTTCAGGTTGACGGAGGACTGGTTTTTACGGGACCGAAGATTCTCGTCTTTGGCGCTTCCGTTTTTTTCCCTCCATTTTTGTCCGTGTGGTGGAGCAACTTTTAGTTGGGTAAGTGTGGCTTCATGAGTTGAATTTGACTGCAACATTTATTTTAGTTTTTAAATTCCACCAATGTCTGGTAGTATAATTTATAAGATGCTTTTGTCCGGCTGCATTAAGGACCAATTCCTAGAGAGCGAGCATGATTTCAATTAGTCCAGGGTTCGGCAACTAACACCCAAAGAACCATTTGGACCCGGTTTTCTCGGAAAAGAAAACACTGGGAGCCGCAATTTTTGACGTGTAAAATAAAGGTACCACTGTATATGTTGCCTTTTATTAACTTTTTATGTAATGACCTCATTTTGTGCTTTGGGCTTTCAGAGCGTTTAGCGGGACCTTGACCTGAATTTTAAAAATAAATCGGGGGGGGAAAAAAATCACTGTCAGTAAACAATAAAAAATAATTTTTTGCAAAATCTTACATTTATTTTACCTGGTTTATGGGACTTCTGCGCACAGCATCTGTAAATCTGGACTTTACCAGCTGGTGGGTATACCGGCTTCCACCAATGTGATATTTTAAGCGGGGAAAAATAAGAAATTTTATTTAATATTTCAAAATCACAATAGTCCAACTTAGAACTAAAAGTTAAAAGGAATTAACACAAATGAAATATACTTTAATTATTTATAATTTATTTTCCCAAGCCACTCGGAGCCGCAGTGTAAAGATGAAAGAGCCGTGGGTTGCTGACCCCTGAATTAGTCTATCAACTGATAGGAAACTTAAAGATTTGTTTAAAGCTGTTCGATGAATTAATAAAATCTTTGTCACTGACGCTCCAGTTGTCTTTCAGCTTTAGTTTCATCAGGTAAGAGCCATGTTTCGGCTCTGGAAGTGAAAATCAGGCTCGTTGGAGGCGGCTGTTCTGACGTGCTGAAAGTTCTCAAACTGAAAAGGCTGGAATATTAAAATTTCAAGCTCCCGAGAGAATGAAGGAAAATATCTGAACTGGAATTCTGTTAAACTGTCCAAATGTGCTTCTTTCTTTTCTGTCCAGGTAGGCGATGCTGATTCGGTTCCTCAGATGGGTGATGGTGATGCCGTGCCTCCACCACTCCATGGCAGTCGGTATGTTTGCACGGTTCTTTCAATGAACGGCAGGTAGAAAAATGTTTTGCTCTTACAGACTGGTAAAGTCTGTTCTGCATGAACTGTAACAGGGCTCAGAATCAGGCTGGAGAAATGCAATTCTGACCAGTTCAAAGAGGCAGACAAATTCCATGTCTTTGTAAAAGTGACAGGATAATGTTTGTGAGAATGCATCTGAGAGTCGGTGCTCTTAGAACTTGCTGACACGAGAGCCAAAGTAAGGGTTGATGTTAGAGCTTTAAAGTTTGACTGTCCTTTGAATGACTTGTATGTTTTTATGGCACGTCCTATGTAAAAAAAGCTGGTAATTCACCCTACTCGGTTTATGATCAATTTCTTTGACTGGAAGGTATCACCTGCCAGTTACCTGTTAATGCTACGTCACCCAGCCTCTGTCCTTTTCTGATCACAAGTGTATCAGTCCAAAGAATTAAGTTAAGCCCTTCAGTTCCTTTGCACACTATTCATTTGTTGTTGGATTGTCAAAGTGGCTGTTCTAGGATGGACTTTTTTCAGTGATCGACTGATTTGGGTTTGAGATTGTCTTTTCCATCCCTTGAGCACAGTAAAGTAATGGTGAATAAAACCTTGGCTAAATCTGTTTGCAATGTCACCCTGTCTGTGTTCTGATATTGACCATGATTTTCCTGGTCATCTGAGTGTTAAGTTACATTGCATCTTTCTGGCCTGATTAAATTGTGACCCAGTCAGCTCTCAGCTAGCGGGCAAACCAAATCTGTTATTCCTGCTACTGGAGAACCATTTTAGCACAGAACTATTGTTGGACTTGCCCAAGACATCTGGCTGCAAGGTTCTCCTGACAATCATGTGTAGCCACTTGCTAAAGCACATGTTTGTTTTTCTTGACCTTTGGGCTGCCAAGTGATCCACACGGATCAGGATGAAGGTTCCTGTGTATCCTGGTTCCAAAACCAGATGGCATGTTTTATGCAGACTTTAGAGAAGTCAATGCTGCCATGTTTGTTACTAAGCTCAACCTGCTTAAAGCCTATTGGCTGGTGCCGCTTCCATCGCCACCTTCGTTACCCCGACTGTTTGGGCTTCGGATGCTCCTGCCACGTTCCTACAGGTGTTCAAAATTGTAGTGTACCTAGTTTGGAATTTAATTGCTTGGTCTTGTCACCTCCCCTTAGTAGTTTTCCAACGGTTACATGAAGCCTCTCTGACCTTGACCTCAGCCCAGCAGGCTGGGCAGGTCGGGTTTCCTGCTCAAAGACAGAGCATGGAGTCTGCCACCACTTGGAGTTTAGTGGCTGGCTACAACTGTAGCATCTACAACTTCTCAGACAATCTTTGTAACGGTGTTTGTGTGTAGTCTAATGTCTGAGTCTGCTTTTCAGAACACTAAGGCTTTGCAGCTCCCCGGTGCTCTGTACTCCAACCTCAACCGGCCCTTCAAACTTGCGGTGGATGTGAGCGTGGCTCCTTCAGGCTGGAACAGATGGGTTTATCACCCTTTCTGTTACTTAAAGTTTCTGAAATTGGAAACTGCTGGAGTGACAAGGACTTTCCACTTTGTTTGCATTGTTAATAAACATTTTTCCGGTAACTTGTGTCTGCATACTTTTGTTCTGAACCTTGTTTGGTCAACGTAGACCTACAGGGTAGCAGTGGAAATTGTACTGTGAATTGAAGGTGTTTTGCCACACAGGAAAGGAAAGTCTGGTTCAGAGCAGGTGCTTTGAATATTGTGACTTTCAGGAAAAGGTAGAGTTGGCTGCCATGATGCAGAGAAGGAAGGTGGATTTACTGTATCCAGGAGAACAGATGCAAAGCTTGACACTTAGAGCAGATTTTGTTGTACTGTCAGTGAAATGAAGTTATCTTGAAGATGTGATTCAGAAAGTACCCAGAGAGAAGTGGAACTTGGTGCAGACTTCAGTGGACATGTTTGGTATCAGTCTCGGAACACAGATGTAAAGATGGTGGTAGACTTTGCAAAAAGGATGGTAATGTCTGAGTGAATACATTTCAGGAGGTGACTTAAGAGCAGAGGTAGGAGCACACAGGTAGACTACATCTTGTCCAGCTGAAGATAATGGGATGGTGACAAAAGGAAGGTGGATCTACTGTGTCTAAAAGAGTTGCAAAGTGAGATGCTTAGATAAGATCCTGTTGCATGGACAGGAAGAGAAATGAAGTTACCTTGAAGGACTTTGAGTAACGTTTTAGAGGGGAAGTCAAACTGAAGCTCAATGTTAGTGGCTGTGGCCATGATGGGAGGTAGATGAAGATGGTGGTAAACTCTGCAAAAATGGCTTTAGGGACTTCAGAACCCAGGTAGACTACATGTTGTACATCTGAAGATGGTGAGTAGCTGAAAGGGAGGAGTTGTAAAAGACTCTGAGCTCCCAGATGAGTGGACAGCTCATGTGAGCACTGGTGTGTCTCATAAGAAAGTCCAAATGTTTCAGTGATGTGGAGGGCAAACACCAAAAGTGTTGCTCACCTGACCTTGGTACTGGTTAGTACTTGGATACCAACACTGATCCTACAGAACAGATCTGAGAGGAGAGCGCCTCATGTCTACTCTTGGGATGTTGGCTGTGAGTCCAGGCTGTATTCCAACCTGTTGAATGTCTGGAACAGAATTTGCTGACCCATAAAGGAGTTGTAGAGATGCCTTCATGGATTTTGCAGTGTCTGTTTTTCAGACTGTTGTAAGAGTCCACAGATGAACATCACAAGTGCTTGTCAAAGTCATGTTAAGTAACATGCTTAATTGTTTCTCCAACTTGCTGGATTTACTGAATGTCAAACCTAAGATTGGCTTGATATACCAATAATAGACTATCTGGACATTGACAAATAATGAAACAAATAGTTTGTCACTAAAGCCGACTGGCCACCGAAGTGATTGTGTTGGATTTGAATGCAGACTGAGAATTTGCATCCAGAAACAACCTTGAAGGTAAGAAGCCTTGATGGAATGTTATGTTTCTTTTGCAAAGTGTCATGAGAAACTGTGTGTTTCAGATTGTCCTAAGAAGCGCTTGGCAAAGTAATGGTAAGTGAAGTGCTTAATTTTTCTTGTTAATTTTGTATAATATTTTGTGTTAAACCCAATGTTAGTAGTTTGCTGCTATTTAAGAGCAGTGACTTTGTTGAAGTCAGTAAGATGTTTAAGCTGAGCAGTGTTTCTTTGTATGTGTGCAAATGAATGTTATGTGTTTAATTGTAAGATGTTTGACACTGCATGTGTAAATGTTGTGTTTGTGCTTGTAGGTGTGTTGAAGGCCAGAAGTAGCGTCTGCAGTCTGGATAGTTTGGTGTAAAGTGAGCAAATCCTGTTGCTGTATGTTTTTGCTAATTGTAAATGTTTGTTTTTAAATGTGTATTTTTTTCTTTAATTTTCTCTAGTCTTTTTTTAATTTGTATTTTTTATTTTCTTGTCCTTTTTTTAACTTTAAATTTTTTTATCTTAATTTTTTTCTCCTGTTCTTTTTTTCTAGTCTTATTTTTTCTCTTTTTTTTTTATTTTCTTGTCTTTGTCAAAAAAATAAAGTATCTTCCTCCCCTCTAAATGTGTCTCTGGGGCCCCTATGTGGAAAAAAACCTAAGTGCCACAGCCGTTTTTTTTTGAAATTTCTGTAGCAGGGCGGGTTCTACGGCGCATCCTTCCATCCCTCCCTCTCTGTACCCCCGAAGTCCCCCCGGGGGGCCGTGGTTAGTGGGGCCCCCTCCTCCCTGTCTCTCGGCCTGTCTGCCTCTCGCCCTGCTCCTTGCTTTGCCTGTCACTCCCCCGCGTCGGCCTTGTATCGGGGTTGGGACCCGACCTGGCGTTCGGCCTTGCGTCGGGCGGGTACCCGACGGGGCTGTCGTGAACCGGTACTGGACTTGAACCAGCGGTATCCACATACAGCGACAGTGGCTTATGGCACTGCGCTAACCAGTCACACAGACTAAATCCGGGTTTCTCCTATATACCGTCACACTTAGAGGGAAAAAGTACTTAGAAAAAAAAATTGCGTGTCAATTGTACTTAGACTCATTTGGCTCTTGCAACAAATTGGGACCCATTGTGGCTGCTCCCTGGCACTGGACTTGAACCAGTGATGCCCACCCACAGCACCAGTGGCTTAAGGCACTGAGCTAACCCATCAGATGGACATGTCCTGGTTGCACGTATACAACCTTACACTGTGAGGAAAAACACTTAGGAAAAAACTGGGTGAGGCACTTAGGTTTTGAACCACATAGGGGACACTGATTTTGCACATGGATACTTTATTTTACTTTAGCTACAAGCATTAAAAAAAACCTTTTGCTGACTTTACACAAAACACTTAGGAGAATCATTTCTCCACACACAAATGTGTGCACATATAAAAACATGCCGACATGCATATTGTCGGTCCGGGATCAGAACCTTCTCCACAATGTGGATATTGACTTGTATATCCAGATGTGCACGTACGTCTGTGAACTTATCGGAAGGGAAAGATCAACTTGATAGAACCAGAGGAGTCGAATGTTTGTCAATAAATTATCCAGACGGGTGATTGACACATATGTTCTGGGTTTATTTGACAGAATCATTTTACAAATGATAGCATGCATATCTATCTAGCCAGACCTCAGACTTGAATCCTGGATCTTCAGTCTTGATGTGGAATAAAAGCTTATTTACACTTTGGTCCCCCCCAAAAAATTGGGGTTGTTTCCCCTTCACACCCAGGAGGGTCAAGTCAGTCAGTTTCATGCAGCGGCACCAACCCTGTCAAAGATCTGGATCTGTGTCTAGAAAAGATTAAAACGCTGACTGATTTGTCAATATCTGCAAATTCTAGCCCCCAAAAATCTGGTTTTACCTTAATTCTGCAATAAGGAGACCTTGCAAACACCGGGGAACCTCGATGGGAAGACCTGCTCATTTGTTTGATTACAGTATCAGAAGGTTTGGACGACTGTCCTCTCTGGCTTCACAGATCAGCAGTCACTCCTGGGACTCCTCCCTTCTGCACAGAGGTATAGATGGAGATGTTCTTCTCACGAGGTGCTGGAAAGGATCTTGAAGGCCTCGCACTCGACGCTGAGAAGGCAGATTGATCCGAACTCTTCCATATCCTTTGTGTTCTCCTTGGGAATCAACACTCCCTCTGTGTGCGTCCACTGAAGATCTTCCACAGGTGCGTTGATGTCACTTGTTATGTAGCATGTACAGGCAGCACGTGCACAGGCACTGTCAATGCAGTGATTGCATCGTATGTGGGCTGGACACCAGAGTTTCAGAAAAAAAAATGTTATATCTAATTTATTTGCAGCGGCTCACTGCTCTGGATCGGTTTTCTTGTGTGCAGCTTAAAAACATGCAAACACATCCTGGTTACTGGTGCTGAGCAGTCAGTGAATGATTGAACTACTCAATATTTTGAATGTATCGTAAACAGTCCAACATTCAGACAGAAATACTGCAAGTCAATCTCAAAGTGAAGGATTATTTCCAAGTGCAACATTAGGAAGAAACACTGAAGATTAGCTTTGGACCAAAATAACAAGTCACATGTCAGACTGAGTTAAACCAGAGAAAAGTGTTAAACTAAAACAGATTTAAAAACTGACACTGATAGGGTGTACATGGACACTTTATTTTCACAGCAGGAAAATTACAAGCATTTAAAGTTAAACAGCAACAGGATAAAAAGATGCTAAACATTTTGCTAACTACACAAGTATACACACACTACCTTGGTTGTGTTGACAGGCTACTTCTGGGGCTCAGGATCCTTGCAAGCACAAACATTTATGGACGGCGTCTGAAAGAACCTTAGAATTAACACAAAAGAACCATGGCCAGAACCTGACATCAGCAAAAGGTCATGAATTAAAATTGCATGAACACAAAATTTAGCACTTCACTTACCATTATTTTGCCAAGCACTTGTGACTTCCATCTGTGTACGGTTATGAAAACAGACCCTCGTGACGTCTGCAAAACAAACATTGACACGTTACAAACCTTCTCTTGCCTTCAAATCCAACAAGCAGCTGTCCAGTCACTCTTCAGTCACCTTATAAAATGGATCCACTGAAGTCATTTCCATCCTTCCTGCAAAGTCTACCTCCATCTTTCCCTCAGTGTTCCTGCACTGAAGCAAACTTGTCCATGAGCTCTGCACCAAACGTCCACTCATCTCTGGAACCTTCTGCACTTCATCCAACTCATGGGTCAAACTCTGGCCTGCAGTGGAATTATATTTGTCCCACAAGATTATTTTACATTATTATTATTATTAACGGCCCGTCAATAGGAAGCTCTGATAACTCAATACTACACTTCCCATAATGCAACACCTCCCATTTCCAAGTCTGGCTTCTGGAAGTGATTGCAAAGATGGACCTCATGAAGCTCCAGAGAAAAGTTGATGATGCAAACGGAGGCTTTAAAAGTGACGAGGCTGAGCAGATGTTTACTGACATTGCGGGGAAACCAGAGTCTCCTTTGTGGAGCTCCAGTGGCTGCAGAGAAGATCATCTGAGACCAAACACAAGGAGAACCTGGAAGACCAGAAGATACAGAAAGCAGGCGTTGAACAAGCTGACATTCAGGTGTTTTGTTAAAGATCTAAAGCTGCTGTGAAAGTTTTACGTCCGGACAAAAAAGGGACGCCGGCAAATATAAGCAGAGCAGAAATCAATCGCTGATCGATTTTGAGACGACCGTCGATGAAGAAGACGGTCGAGTGAAAGATTTTATCTCCTACTCTGTGTGGATGGAAGCACTGACATGACACTTGGACGTCTTCATCCAAGCTGAGATTACTGAGGAAATTATGGACATTTAATCAATGAAAATGTCACGGGGTCATATTTCTAACATTTAGAATTTTGACATGGGATTTTTAAGTTTATTTTCTATATACATTGACACAGAAGCAAAGGAATTTGAATATTTTGATTTAATTCATATTCTTAACTTGTATAAGTTAAGATATTTTAATGGTGTAAAATATTGAATTATTTAAGTTTATTCCAGAATAATATTTGTTTTTATTCATATTTCTATAAAAAAAAATCAATAAATATTTATCCAGCAACCTAAATAATTTTAAATTTTGCCCCCCGATGTATCTCAGCACCTGTGGCTCAGAGACTCCAACATCTTCTCACCTCCAGAACATTCCTCCAAGTCCTCCTGCAAGGAAACTCATTTCTCCTGCTGTCAGAAACAAAAGTCCATCCAGGAGAATCTTCAGTCCCGTAAGAAGAGTCTTCCTTCAGCCTGAAGAGGAGCACAGGTGCAGAGATCTGGAAGTTATTGAAGTCTGCAGCAAACTTTGACTGGACAAATAAAAAGTGATGTTCCAAGTGACGCAGCGAGGAAGCAAAGGCAGCGACCACATGAACTCTGGTCGCTCCTTCATTCCCAGACACCAACATCGACCCCAAACATCCTCGACGCGCACAAACTGAAGGTGTGCGCGACACTCATCCGTGGCTGCGCATCAAAATCACGCAGGACAAAAACTCACCAGAGATCACGAGATACGGACACACGCGTCGGATCTGAAAGAAAAGACAAAAATGTGCTTTTATTCGCCCATAAAACAAGCAATTTCCCGGTAAAAGAGTGAAACGCGACCTTGCAGCGTTCAGCTCGCTCTCCCAGAGTCCTGGCGTCTCCCGGAAATGACGTCAAGGCCAGTAAAATAAGGCCGGCGCCCTGGCAGGGACCAATAGGAGGCCGAGACCAATTAGCATTCACTAAACGCTTTCACCTGCTGCACATTATCTGCTACAGAGAATAATATAAGATTAACTTCATCCATCTACAGGGGGGAAAGTCATTTCTCACAGCAGTGGAACATTTATAACGTCAAAAAAAAAAAAATATATATATATATATATACATAGTATAAATATAAATAGACAACAAATACAACAACAACAACATCAGGGATAATAATGGACAACATAAAGGAATAATAAGGGTGAAAAATACACAACCAGAATGAAACGGCGATATATACAGGACTGTCTCAGAAAATTAGAGTATTGTGATGCAATTAAAAAAACAAAAATGACTTTTTCATGATATTCTAATATTTTGAGATAGGATTTTTAAGTTTTCTAAAGATGTAAGCCATAATCAGCAATATTAAAATAATAAAAGGGTTGCAATATTTCAGTTGATTTGTAATGAATCCAGAATGTAGGACATTTTTTGTTTTTGTAATTGCATCAGCTCATAGCATGCTAGTTAGCCATAGTTAGCATCATCATTGTGCAATCCATAGTGGGCTCAGCTCATAGCATGCTAGTTAGCCATAGTTAGCATCATCATTGTGCAATCCATAGTGGGCTCAGCTGGTTGCTGTGGCACCCCAAAAAAAAACCTAAAAATGGTGGAGTGGAAAATAACTTTATAGTACAAATGACTGAATAAATAAAACCATTTCATTTCATTTATTTTTGTCTTTCCATGATGACAGGTGCACCTCATTTTTCACCCTTACTCTTCCTTTAAGTTGACATTACATTATATTTATTTGGCAAACACTCAAATATAACATTACACTTAGAGGAAAAAAAGCACTTAGCTCAAGGCGCTAAGCTAACCCGTCAGGTGCAGAAATAAAAGAAAGATGCTCAGTAGAAGCCGACTACTTTATTAAATATTGAAAAACATGCAGCAACAGGATGAAAAAAACACTGATTTCAGGCTGGACACTTTATTTTCAAACTAGAAGCATGAAAAACATACAAGATACGAGGAGGTACATGAAGGCTGGAGGCTTCGCTGACCTTCAGGGTTGTTTGGGATTTTTTGTGTTATTGAGAACTTCATATCCAAATAACATACTCACTCTGGACATCCACAAATATGAAGACCATTTTTAGTCTGGCGTTAAATAAATGGATTTCCTTTCCTCCTCCTTTCACCCACGGCAGCCCAGTTTCCACTGGTTCCTTTGAGGTCATTGGGAGAAATTTCAAATATTCAAACTGGAAAAACAAACAAATGAGGGTTTTAAATATTAACTAAACATTTAAAAAAAAAAACATTTTTAAGAGTATTTAAAGTCACATCTTTTTGCAAAAAGTACAAGAATGTATGAATCTGTGTTTTTTATTTTAGCCATTCCTTGGGAGGGGAAGACAGCTGGCATAAAAAACACAAAATATAAATCCAAGAAAGAAAGAAAATAGTCATGAATTAGAAAATTTTAATTTAAAATGTTCAAATTAAAAAAAAAGGAAAATAAATCCAAAACAGAAAGAAAATATGATTTGAAAATTATCATTTGAAATATTAAAAAAAAAACCTGTTTTTTTTTTAACACTAGATAATCTTTTTTTTAATAAAAAAACATCTCTTTGTGATAAGTGCAAAAATATATTAATCTTTTTTTTTTGCCATTCCTTAGGAGTGGAAGACAGCTGAATAAAAGAAAAGCAAAATAAGTCCAAAACAGAAAGAAAATATAAATTGAAAATTATCATTTAAAATTGTCAATTTAAAAAAAACAAAAAAACATTTTTTTTAAACATTAGATTATGTTTGTTTTTTTTTTAATGATAATAAAAAAAACATCTTTTTACAATAAGTCCAAAAATATGTTGTTTTTTTTTTTGTGTTGTTGGAGGGGGAGATGGCTTAAATAAAAAACACAAAATAAAATTCCAAGACAGAAAGAAAATAGTGATGAATTAGAAAATTTTCATTTTAAATTTTCAAATTAAAAAAAAAAAAAAAAAAGCAAAATGAGTCCAAAACAGAAAGAAAATATATATTGGAAATTATCATTTAAAATTGTCAATTAAAAAAAAAAAAACAACAACAAGGAGTTTTTTTAAACATTGGATTATCTTTTTTTTTTTTTTTTTTTTAATAATAATGAAAAAAAAACATCTTTTTGGAATAAGTCCAAAAATATGATTTTTTTTTTAGCCATTCCTTTGGAGGAGGAGACTCTATTTTAGCTCGGTTTGAAAGAATCCGTGTGGTTTGTGGTGCAGCGGGTTCACACTCACAGCCCTCGTCCAGCCTCGGGTTTTACTTCACGTTCTTCTGTCTGGATTCAAATCAAGTCGTGAAGAGACACCAATGTTTCACTTTCACTTTTCATAGAATTCCCTTCCCAACATTTGAGACGAACCCAAAGTCGATGTCAGGAACACAAAGAAGACTTTTCTCCGAAGGCTTCCCGACCTTCTGGACGCCCTTTGACCCCGGGTAAAAACCTTTCCGGACCGAATGTATTTTTCTTCGGTTGCGTTTGCGGCGTGTTTGCGAAGCGTCCTGATCCTCCGGGATGAAGAATCCGTCTTTCTGAATGAAGAGCCTGAACTCTGGAGCTCTTCTTCCTCTTTATCCTGTCTTTTGTCAGAGCGGATAAAAGTAAAATAACAGCCGCTTTATTGGGAAAAAAAACACACACATCTCCTCTTCACCTCTTTTTTTTTTTTTGGATATTTTAAAAATAATTTTCTTCACAGTATTTCTGTCTCGAGAGGAGCGATCTTTGATCAATATTTATTTTAATTTTGGTGAGCGGCCCTGTGAAGACATTCATTAGGAGGGGGAGGGGGCTTAACTAATAATAATAATAATAATAAAAAACACAAACTAAAAGTCCTTAACAAAGAAAAATAAAATATAGTTGAATTTGAAAACTTAAAATATTCAGATTATAAAAAGAAATATTTAAATGTTGAACGTTATTAGATAAATCAATGTATTTATTTTTTTTCAACAAAAAGTACATATTCTATTCATCTGTGTTTTATTTGTATTTCTGTTCTGGAGGAAACGCTCTGGAAGGTTCCTGCTTTCCGGCTGAGGTCAAAGGTCAAAGGTCAGAGCCGGCCAAAGGCACCGTTTTGGAAGGAATTATCTAAAGTTTGATTTTCATAAACGTGATACAATTTGGAGTTGAAAGGTAATGATGTGCGTTATTTATTATGCGGTAAGATTTAAATGTTAACGCTAACGTTCCTATTTCGTGTATCAAGCTTATATCGAGCTTAATTTCTCATTTTTTAAATGTTCAATTTTTATCCTTGAAATAGAAAAAAAAATAATCATGATGCGAAAGCGAGAAACTCAAAATTGCGCGGCGCCAGTTCCCACCACCCCGATACGCTTCGTGACGCGGAAAATGTAATATTTTAATTTAAGGTTTCATGTAACTACACTAAGTTTACAATAAACAATCTTTTTGATGTCCCTTAAATGATCATCCTTCTTTTTCAGGGTTTCTCTACATTAATATCCTTATTTTGTGAGTTTTTTTCCTTCTTCCAGATGACTGGTGTTTGTGTATACTTATTCATATATATATGTACATATATATGTATGTAAGCGTATATATATATGTATATGTTTGTTCATGTATATATATATATATTAACCCAGGAAGTTAAATTACTGAGTTCCGTAGAGTTCAACTTCAACGTGTCTTTAGTTTTTATACAAAAAGCACAGATTCATATTTTTGTACTTTTTGCAAAAAGGTGTGACTTTAAATATTCTTGAAAAATACTTTTAAAAAAGATTTTATCTCATAACATTTATAACCCTCCTTATTAATTTTTTTTTCTGTTTGAATATTTTCAATGTTCATAATTTTCTATTTCACCTTTTATTTCTTTATATCTTGGACTTTTATTTGTGTTTATTTTTTTAATTCAAGCCGTCTACCCCTCCCAAGGAATGGCTTAAAAACAAAACAAAACAAAAAAATCATATATTTTTGTACTTTTGCAAAAGGCATGACTTCAAATATTCTTAAAAATTACATTCAAATATTGTTTGATTTTTATCCAATAACGTTTAAAACCCACCGTTTTTTTTTATTTTCTAAATGCTAATTTTGTAATTCAACTATATTTTCTTGCTGTGTTGGACTTTTATTTTGCATTTTATATTTAAGCACAAGGAATGGCTAAAAAAGAAAAAAAAATTATATTTTTGTACTTTTTGCAAAGAGACGTGACTTTAAATATTCTTAAAAAAAATAAATCTAACAAGAGCTTGATTTTATCTAATAATGTTTAAAACCCTCATTCATTTTTTATCTGAATATTTTAAATTATAATTTGATATTTTTCAACTACATTTTATCTTTTTCTTTTAGCCTTTTTTTTTTTTGCTTTTCTTTTAATTTTTTTAATTTATGCCCCCTCCCCCTCCTAATGAATGTCTTCACAGGGCCGCGAACCAAAATTAAAATAAATATTGATCAAAGATCGCTCCTCTCGAGACAGAAATACTGTGAAGAAAATTATTTTTAAAATATCCAAAAAAAAAAAAAAAGAGGTGAAGAGGAGATGTGTGTGTTTTTTTTCCCAATAAAGCGGCTGTTATTTTACTTTTATCCGCTCTGACAAAAGACAGGATCAAGAGGAAGAAGAGCTCCAGAGTTCAGGCTCTTCTTTCAGAAAGACGGATTCTTCATCCCGGAGGATCAGGACGCTTCGCAAAATAAAAAAAACATTCGGTCCAGAAAGGTTTTTCAAAGGGCGTCCAGAAGGTCAGGAAGCCTTCAGAGAAAAGTTCCTGACATCGACTTTAGAATGGAATTCTATGAAAAGTGAAAGTGAAAGTGAAAGTGGTTTCTCATCTGGACTTGATTTGAATCGGGCCGGACGGCGGAGCCGGATCCAGGAGAGGACGGGGACTCGGAGAAGGTCCATGAGGCCGGAGAAGGAAACCCGGCTTGAAAGCTGCTCCAGATGAAGCTACAGGAGATCTTCTGCGTCCTCCTACAGGAACCTGAGGGACCTGAGAGCAGATGAACAGATGTTTGGTGGGTTGATGGGTTGGACCTTCTGGTTTAGAGAAGGCGCCACCCGTCGACACCGCCGGTCTTCTCCGACCGATGGACGGAAACGCGAAGGTCCGTGAGGCTGGAGAAGTCCAACCCTGGACCTCCTGCTCCTCCAATCATCTGCGGGAAGGAACGTCCGCTTTCACCACCTCGGTGAATTAGCGTCGCGTTTCCGATGAGCAGAAGTCACAGTCAGGTGGCGGCGACCTTCTCCTCCTGACCTCCTCACGTCCTCCTCACGTCCTCCTCCTCAACCTTCTCGTCCCGTCGGTCCATGAATGAAACATGAGAAGGTCTCCCGCAGTGTTTTGTTTGACTGGAATCTAATAAAGTCATTAATATTAAAAGTAGAACTCGGTGAATTCCAGAAGGTGTGCGGTGAATATTTCAGAAGGCCGCGGCTGAACCGCTGGAGAAGATGTTCATCCAAGGTGTGAAGCCCCGCCCCCTCAACGAGGAGAACATCTGGTCTCGTGAGAAGCTTCCACCTTCCGCCCGATCTCCTCAAACCGGCGTCTTCCCGGAGAAGGATCCGAGGAACGCAGCTGAAATCACCGTTTTAACGTCCCGATCTGTCAGAGCTTCTGAGGAGCAAACATCTGAAGATGAAGATGAAGAGAGACGGCGCTCC
The DNA here is from genome assembly GCF_037954325.1 of Fistularia commersonii. Taxonomy (NCBI): domain Eukaryota; kingdom Metazoa; phylum Chordata; class Actinopteri; order Syngnathiformes; family Fistulariidae; genus Fistularia; species Fistularia commersonii. The sequence continues at coordinate 620,985 of NC_141307.1, read as the reverse complement.
GGAGGTCCAGGGCTCGACGGCTCCTCTATATTTGGGAAGCGCTTGTCGCTTTGTTCCCGGAAGCTTGTTTGCTTCACGCCTTCCTGTCAGACGTGTCGCTGAAGAAGAGGAGGAGGAAGCGGCAGGAGATGAAGATCAGAAGAGGAGGCGTCGATTCTGGAGGTTCTTCTGTTCTCCTGGACCTCCACGTCCGACTCAAAACTTCCCGTTCTTCCGAGAGAAGCGCAGAGCAGGGACCCGGAGGAGGACCTTCATCCGCAGGACCTCCAAGAGGTCTGCAGACCTCGAGGAACTTGAGGACCAAACGGGGTCGGGACTCGCCCGCCGCCATATTTGTAGTTCTGTGCGCAGGCGAGCCCATGAGGCTGAACTACAACCTCCTGAGGACCATGTGTGAGGTGAAGACGCCTTCCAGCAGGTTCCTTCAGGTTCTGGCTTCCATCCATGGACCTCAAACACAAACGGGACGATGGCTGAAGGAGCAGAAGAAGGGAGAAGATGCCAGAGGTTCTCGGATGAAGGCGCCTTCTGGGAGGCAGCATGACTTGAAGAACCAGAGGAGGAGGAGAAGATCCAACTCCTTCCCCTGAAGACCAACCAATATTCCATCGTCGTTACCGTGGTAACTTCAATTCTTCTTCCAAAACGCGCTTCTCCGAATCCAACTCAGGACGTTCCTGCAGACAGAAGACGGGAGAACCGAGGAAAAGGGACGTTTTCTTCACATCGACGTCTTTACGACTTTAAATTACAGTTTTTCTAATCATTTTTAATTTAAAAATATTTGGAGAGTTGAAGATATTATCTCTATTTGACTTTTTTTTTTTAGTTTTATTTTATTTTCCGCTTGCTAG
>NC_141307.1:545131-615131 GCF_037954325.1 Fistularia commersonii | reverse complement strand
CTCGGTCGCACCTTCAGCGGCTGACGGCTCCTCGCCCAGGAGGCGGCGGCGGCGGCGGCGGCGGCGCTCGTCCTGCGGCGTTCAGAGAGAAGGAAACCTCATGATTACGTCCCCGCGGGAGGCTGAGGACGGGGGTTGCCATGGTGATGCGGGATGCTGGTAACCATGGCAATGGGCGGATTTACACACACACACACACACACGCGCGCGCGCCCGCGAACGTCAACGAAGTAACAAGTACTGAGCCGAGTACACAGAGTCAGTAATTCCGGAGTACTCGGTTAGCGAGTAAGTAGAAAGTGTACTCACTCCAAGAGTACTAGGAGTGAGTACACACAGAGTACATGAGATATTGTGACGAGTACACTAGTATCTTTGAGACAGAGTATGTAAGGACGGAGTACATGAGTCGGTTTGGAGAATGGAGTACACGGCGAAGGAGTACGAGCTAAGTACTCACCCTGTAGGGTCGCCGGGACAGGAGTCCCTTTGAGGTAAAGTACCGACCGAGTACAGTTTGGCTAAGTGGAGTACTTACTGAGTACATGGAGTATCTAAGTAGTAGTACTGGGAGTACCCAGGGGTGGACTCGGTGTCCTAAGCAAGTACTCCAGGTATAAGTACACGGTACGAAGTACCAGAGCTGAGTGCTGAGTACAAAACAAACTGGCGCGTATCTGTAGAAGTACTTTGTAGTAAAGTGGAAGCCCCGGTGTCCTGAGTGTGAACCTCCTCACCTCCTGCTCATGTCTGCTCCTCGGCCCGCGATTGGCCGAGACCTTCCGCTTCCTCCCGGACGCCGGCTTCCGGCAGCTTCTCCTCGTCCTCCTCGTCCTCCTCGTCCTCTCCTTGCTCCTTCACCTCCATCTCCGCCTCCCGCCGCTCCTCCTCCTCCTCCTCGCTGAAGGGCTCCCGGCCCAGCGCCGCCCTGCCGGCCGTCTGGGAGAACCAGTCCCTCACGCGCTCGTAGCTCATGCTGGACTTGGCCACCAGCTCGTCCAGGTCCTTCTCGTTCAGGACCCGGTGCTTGAGGTAGTACTCCTTCAGGAAGGCCGTGCCGGACTTCACCTGCGGGGCGAAGACACGGTGTTTGTGTCGAACTGCAGCGAGTACTGCGCGCGCCGCTCCGTATCCTTAAAGCGTCCGATGACAAGAGGTCGTTTACGGTCACATGACACGGCGGCTGTAACCGTCGAGGTTCTCCTGGGGTTCATCTAAGACATCAAATAATTATTTTCAAAAAATGAATTCAAGGAGGCTTCGTGGTCACATCCCAGCGACATCAAGTAACACTAATAATAATTTGTCCTTTATTAATCCCTCACAGGGAAACAGTGAACCCATCATGGATGAACCGCGGGCTGCCGGGGAGCAGCGAGGACTTCACCATGTTGGTCGGAAACACTTGGACCGACCAGGAGCATTTGCTTCTAAAGACGATCGGTCGACCCTCTGCACCTCCACCCCCCCAAAGAGACGTCAAGAGTAAAATCCAACCGGCATCAAGAGACCTCACAGAGTCCCAGAGATGACATCGCAACGTCCAAGGGAAGTCCCAGGAACATCCAAGAGACGAAGTAGCATCTAAGAGACGTCACAGATCGGTTGAAGGCATCGGACAAACATCATGGGGACGGCGAGGGGAAACAGAGGTCACATCAAAGTGTGTGAATTTAACCGATTTACGTCAAATTCAAGCCGACGAGTCAAGTTTACACCCTTTGGAGTGTGTCAACTTGGCCTTCCAGCAGGTGTTAGCGCCGCAGTTCCACCTGCGGCCACCGGGGGACCCGAGCGGACGGAAACCAGGCGCTGACCTTGACGGGGGCGGCGCCCTCCCGCGGCGAGCGCTTGCCGGGGTACGGCCGGCGCGGCCTCCTGGACCAGCCGCGGAAACGCTTCCTCGACTTCTTCTTGGCCCCGCCGTTCAGGCTCTCCTCGCCCTGCGTCAGACGGCACACGCTCAGGACGCGGCGGCGTCGGAGGCGGAGGCGGCGCCGCCGCGTCCCCGGACGAGGACACCTACCTTCCCCCTGAGGTGGAGGTTGTACCACTTCAGGCTGCTGTTCTTGCAGGCGTAGCGCGTGTCTCCGAACCAGTTGACCACGTAGGCCCGCGGCAGGCCGCTCTCCTCCGCCACGCGGTCGTACTCCTCCGCCGTCGGCCACTGCGAGCGCAGGAAGGTCCTCCTGAGGATCTGGAGCTGCTCGGGCGTCTTCTTCAGAATCCTGCGACCGGGGGGCGGCGCCGCCTGGGAGGAGGACGGCGGCGCCGTCTCGCCCCCGTCCCCGTCGTCGTGCTTGGCCGCCTTGCGCCTTTCGATGAACCAGGCGTCCACCTCGCGGCGCGTCAGCTTGGTCTGCGCCCGCAGGCGGCTCAGCTCCTCGTCCGACGGCGTGTCCGACGTGTGGAAGCTGGCCTCCAGCTCCAGGAGCTGCTCCGCCGTCTTCTCCTTGAACTTCTGCGGCGTGAAGTCGGGGAAGGCGTGGCGGAACTTGACGCGCGGCGTGTGCGGCAGCCCCAGGAGCCCGGCGGAGGTCGGAGAGGCGTCGCTGGCGTCGTCGCTGGAGTCTATGACGATGGTGGCGGCGGAGGCGGCCGGCTCGCTGCCTTCGCTCAGGCTGCCGCTGTGGTTCCTCGCCGCCCTGCCGCCCGGCGCCGCGCGACCCGACGGCGTCTCGAAGACCGGGGCGCCGTGGTGGTCCCGCGAGTTCCTCTGGTTGTAGCGCGTGTCGCTGAACCACTTCTTGATGGCGCGCTTGGACAGCTTGGTGACCTGCATGAGCCGCGAGATCTCCGCCTCGGTGGCGAACTGGCGGCGGCCGTAGCTCGCCTTCAGCTCCGCCAGCTGCTCCTTGGACTTCTTGGGCTTGGAGGAGGACGACGCCTCGAACGCCGACGCCGCCAGCTCCGTCTTGGACTCGGACGTGGACGGCTCGGCGGCTTTGGGCTGGTTGCCGGGGACGCCGGCCACCGTCAAGGTGATGGGCGAGGCGACGGGGACGGTGCCGCCGCCGCCGCCGCCGCCGGCGACCTGCGTGAGGACCAGCCCCGGCTGGCCCACGATCTGGCACGTCTGGAAGATGGACTGCAGGCCGTTGGCGGCGGCGGCGATGTTGGCGGGGATGACGGTGATGGTGGGCGGGACGGTCTGCACCGTGCCGTTGAACTTCTTCCGGCGCGCCTCCTCCACCTGCGGGAGCAGCCAGGTGCCAGAACCTCAGGGGAGAAGCTCCGGCACCTTCTCCATGTCCTCCACACACACACACACACACACACACACACACACACACACACACACACCCACCTCCTCCGGCGTCCAGCTGACGCCGTGCTTCAGCCGCTGCGCCGAGAACCACACCTTGATCTGCTCCTCGCTGAACTTGGTCTGCGACGACAGACCCACGATCTCCGACACCGACGGGTAGGGGAACCTGGAGGACGGCGGAGGGAAGCGCGTCAAAGTCGCCCGTGTTTCTCGCGGGAAGTCGCGCGTTAGGCTCCGCCCCCCTACCTGTTGTAGGCGCTGACCAGCAGGACATTGTTGTCCATGGCGGTGTTGTAGGTGGGGATGCTGCTGACGGGGATGAGGAGCTGCGTCTGGGCGCCGCCGCCGTGCTGCGACTGCAGCGCTGACAGCACCTGCGCTAGCGTCCCCGGCGGGAGCACGCCGCCGCCGCCGCCGCCCGACCCCCCTTTGATCTGCAGCACGTTGGGGCTGTTGACCACGATGCTCTGCGGGACCTGCAGCGGAGCCGAGACGGGGATGAGCCGCGCGGCGGCGGCGGCGGGCGCCGACGGGGCGGGCGACAGCGGCGGCGGCTCCACGTTCTCCTCGTCCTCCTCCTCCTCGCCGCTCTCCACTTTGATGACATCGTCGACGGCCATCTTGTGGGCGGCGGTAAACTTCTTGGGCTCGGGCCGGCTCCTGATCCTCATGATGGGCGTCTTGCTGAGGGCGATGCCGCGGCGCGCCGTCTCGTCCGCCTCGCCGTCCTCCATCTTGACGAAGCTGCCGTCGAAGGTGAGGTCGTTGACCGTCTGCTGGACGATGGTCTCGTTGTTCCTCCTCGCCATGGTGCGCGTGAAGTTGTCCTCGCCCGGGTGGAGACGGGCGTTGTGGGCCAGCAGGGTGTCGTAGCTGCAACACACGCGCAGGTCAGCGGCGACCGCGACCGTCTCGGGGTCGGAGAAGAGCGGCGGCTCCGCCCCCTACCTCTTGGTGTGGTAGTCGCACTCCACGCAGACGTAGGAGGTGTTGGTGACCACGTCGGGGTGCTCGGCGTCCACGTGCGCCGTGAACAGGTTCATCTCCGACGTCTGGAAGGTGCAGTACTTGCACTCGTACCCGCCCTCCGCCGACGTCCAGTCGGCGCAGTGGTCCGCCACGTCCGGTCCCGGGTCCTCGCCGTTGTCCGTCGCCGCCTCGCCGCCGTCCCCGGGCTCCGCCGCCTCCGTCACGTCCTCCATGTCCTGGTCCGAGTCGGCGGGGTCGCGGGGCGGGACCATGCAGGGCGTGGTGGACTTCCTGCGGCTCGCCATCCTGGGCGGCGCCGCGTCGGAGCGAGTGTGAGGCGTCTCAGATCAGGCGCCGCCCGCCCTCCCCGCACGCCGACGCTTCACGCTGGGGTTCGAGTCTTCGCCGGCTGTCCTCAGATCCTAACAAAACACCATGGTCAGATCGCTTCCGTATACCGGTGACATCACGGCGGTGCGGCCAATCGGCTCAAAGCTTCTCTGACAGACGTCACTTCCAGGTGCGACTTCTAATGGCGTGACTTTTTACAGGCGCACCATCTATGAGGCGACTGCGCATGCGTGAGTGTGTTTCCAGATGGTGGCGCGCTTCATCCGGGATCTTGTTACCGTTAGATCCAAAAAAAAAAAAAAGAGGAAATAAAAAATAAAAATGAGAAAAGGTCGAAAGCGGTCGGGGGGAGAGAGACGTCCGGTTCGGGTACAAAGTGTCCGAAACCGCGTCCGTCTCCGTCGCCGCCGAACCGGACGCACTTCCTGTCGCGCGCGGGCGCGTCCGCCCCGCCGTCCCGGTTCCGGTGTCGCGTGCGCGTCGCACCTCGGGAGCGCCTGTCAAACACTCCGCCGACGTCGTCCTAAGCTAGCGCTAGCTTCACAGCTAGTTAGCGAGCTAACTAGCCAGCTAGCGGTTCGGGCTGGGCTCTCCGCGAGCGGTGCCGGTTAACGGGGGGGGAATAAACGAGAGACGGGAGATGCACCCGCCCGGTTGACCCCGGTGGGTTTTTTTACCTGGTCAGTCGGCCGCCGTTCACCCGCATCCCGCCGCAAATGGCGCGCTGACTAGCGGCTGTAGCCCTGTAGCATCTCCGATCGGCTCGGTGTGTCGGTGCGCAGTCTTCCGCCTTCCCCCCCCAAAGACGCGGAGGATCCCATCTGCTGCACCCGGACAACAGCCCCTCGAACCTCCGGGGACGAGACGCTTATCGCCCGCCGGTCGCTCCGGTTCCGGCCCGCTTCGACGCGCCTCGCATTGCTCGCCGCTGCTCCGTTAGCAAGAGGGGCGGCTCGGTCGGGAAGGCAACGGGAGTCCGCGGATTCTGACAATGGCCATTTTTGACATCAAGGCTCCAGGCGAGCGAGGGCCGAGAAACACATCCGGTCGGACCCTTTCGAAGTAAAACACCAACCTGCTCGTTCTCTTCCACTGAACACATGTGAAATAGTTGAAATGGAAAACGAAAATCAATAATCCCGTTGTCAACCCGAAGCTTCGATCTTCTCCGTCTCCTCGATTCTCCTTCGACCGTCACCTCGAACAGGAAGTCACACGACGCGCGATGATACCGGTGCTTTTATTTTGGAGGTACATCCGGTGTCGGTGTCTGTGTATCTGAATCCGGCTAACTTGACGTTCCTCCTCCGGTCCCTGCGTCCGGTCACGAGGTTGGGGTGCGTGATGACGTCACGGCCGGTGTCACGTGAGGTGACCGGGGCACCGAGTCCGCGTGCTGTTGCGCAACAGGTTCCGGTCACAAAGTGTTCCGAAACACGAGCGGAAGGTTTTATCTGCGACACACTTCCGGTTCCGGTTCACAATACTAATGTGAGTCAACCAGCTTTTAATTTCAAACAAACAGGAAGAACGTCATTCAACTGGGAAATCATCACATTCTGAGGTGTAACGATTATTTTCAAATAAATAAAAATGATTTGATAGTTTCACATTACAAAGGTATAGGGGAAAAAAAAATCCACGTGTTTATCTTTTATAAATTATCCAAGAAACAAAACACGCCGTAATAAACACGTCAAGGCCGTCACTCAGGCGTATTAGCGAAGGTGTTTGTCTTCTCGTGCCTGGAAGCACAAAGGTCAGGAGAAGCTGCTGATTTCTTTCATCATCTCCTGCAACACAGGAAGTGGAACTGTGAGCCGCGGAAACACGGAGGTCCATCCCGTGGACGGGCGCCGCGTACGCACCTGCAGCAGCACCGCCTTGTCCGGGTCGTCACGGTGCCGGTAGACGCTCTGGGCCAGGCGGGCGTACAGCTTCTCCAGGGGCTCCGCCTCCACGCCATCGGTCTTCGCCACCACCCGATTCAGGATGTCCTGGGAAACGGGGAAAAAATATCGGCTTCGAGTTCCGGACTTGCTGCCTGTCAATCACGGCTGACAGCGTTGCAAGGGGTGGCTCCTCCAAGCTGAAGATCACCAGCGGCCTCACCTTCAGCTTGCCTGGACTGATGAGCGGCGGCGGCGGCGGCGGCATCTCCATGGCAACCCGGTCAACGCACGTCTTCCGTCTCTTTCGCGTCTCTGCGGCGGAAGAGGAAGACCGAATCAGCTCCAATCAGGAGGGGCGGGGCTAGCCAGGACGATGACCAATCACAGGGACGCTGACGGCTTGAGCATCTGTTACCATGGTAACATGGCCTCATCCCTGACTTCCTGATACAAATCCTTTGTGTGTGTGAAACCAGCAGCACGGACCTAGTTTCTGGAGACCGGCCTTCGGGGGGGCGGCGTCCTCGCCGTCGCTGCTCTCGGACGAGCTGGACAAGCTCAGGTCCGAGAAGCTGTGGGCGGCGTCGGCCAGGAGGAAGCAGTAATGGTCCAACAAGCTGGAGCTGGAGGAGGAGGAAGAGGAGGAAGAGGAGGAGCGGGGCTGGGAGGAGGAGAAGGAGGAGGGGGGGCTAGATGGCTTCTTCCTCTTCGGTTTCTGGATGACGCCGGTGCTCCACTTGGATTTGCGGGGACGCCTGTAAGGTTTCCTCTTCTGAGCTGCAGGGAGGAAGACAGGGGAGACCTTCACCGCCTGGAGGTCACACATACTGAGTTTTCTCAGTACGAGTGCACGATGCCGCGGTAGTCTTGAGAATGCAGAAGAAGCAGGTGAGTAAAAGCGGTTCCATGTTACGCAAAGTCGGCATGTCAGAGCACGCAACGCGTCGGTAAATCAGTCTGCCGTTCAAACACAAACGTCACAAAAAAAGAGCTTGCCGGCGAATGCAACACATCTGGAAAGCAGAGTGACGGTTTCCGTCACACGTAGTTCCAGTTTTAGAGCGCCTGCAGTTCCTCCTCTGACCAGAAGGGGGCGCTGTGGTTCATTATTACAGGTCCGATCCTCTCACCCGTCTTTCCTCGGGACTCCTTGATCTCCTCGCAGACCCTCTGGAAGTCCTGGTCCAGCTCGTTTCGGATGATCCGCCGCAGCGTCTCCTTCAGCATCAATGCCCGATGGCGCAGGCGGCGCCCTGATGCACGGCGGCGGCGGCAGAGTCAGCCCGGTCACGTGACCCGAGAGAGAGGAGGCGGGAACGGAAACGAGCGCTCACCCCGTGCGGCGCCGCCCGCGCCGGACCGAAGAACGTCCTGCCAGATGAGGTCGGCGTCAGAGAGGAAGTCGCCCACGGTGACGTAGCGGCGCTGGTCGATGTTGTCCATCAGCGTGGACAGATCCATGGACCGCCGGCCTCGCCGCTGGCGCTCCGCCTCCTGAGGAATCACCCATGAAAACCCTGGCCTTCTGCACCGCCATCACACACACACACACACACACACCTTGTTCGCGGGCCCGAGGAAGACCTTGAAGCGCTGGTCCTCGGTCAGACGCTGGGTGAGGCTGCGCAGGAAGAGGCGGAGCTCCCGCAGGACCACATCTTCTTCCTCCTCCAGAAGAAGGCGCTCCCGCTCCGACAGAGGAGGCGGAGGCTCGGGGGCGGCGGGGAGAACCTCCTGCGGTGGAGACACTGAGGAGAAGGAGGATCACACACACACACACACACACACACACATGCGTGACTTGCAGCCGTGCGCTGACCTCTCATGACCCCTACCCGTGGAGGTGGGCGGAGCCTCCGCCGCCTGCTTCAGGATCAGGTCCCGGAAGAAGTGGATCCTCTCCTGACGGCTCGGGACCCCCAGGGAGAAGACCTCGCCGTGATCCTCCCGGAACAGGGAGCGGACCTGAGGACGGACGGGTTCCGGGCGTCAGGGTTCCACGGCGGCCGGGAGCGAGAGGGGGACGGTAAGGGGGCGGGGCTTCACCTCGGGGTCGAGCCGGGACGGCGGGGCGTCGGCGGTGGCCAGGAGGAGGACGGGCGAGAAGGAGGGGACGGCGGCCAGCAGGCTGAGGAAGGAGGCCCTCAGCGGGGAGGACGCCACCTCCCACCACCGCTGGATGTCGGGGAGGTAGAGGACGCTGGGGGACGCCCGCCGAGCTTCAAAGAACACCTGGGGGTCAGAGGTCGTTAGCAGCGGGGCTAACGGCTAGCTCTGACAGGCAGCTAACTGCTAGCTGTCTCTTTCTTGTGTCTTATTTTGAGAATCACCTGCGTGCACGCCTCCTCCGGCGAGGAGCAGCTGGAGCCGTACAGGGCGGCGGCGTCCAGGCTGTGGACGGCGACGCCCTCCAAGCGGTGGAGCGCGGCGGGAGCCAGGTGGGACGTCTGCGCGGCGCCGGGGCGGCCGGCGAGCAGCAGCCGCGGGCGGTGGGACGTGGGCTGCCCGGCGGCGCTCCTGCCGGACGGCGAGCGAGACGATGAGGAGAAGCCACTCGTGTGGAGATTCGGTTGCCGTGGCGCCACGTCACCCACCTGGTGAACTGCAGGACCTGACCGCCGTCGCCGTTTGACGCGGCGCCATCGTCTGGCCCCGCCCCCCCGCGTGGACCGCAGTCGGCGTGGGGGAAAACCCGCCGCAGCGCGTCCATAATGCGGCCCAGGTCGGCGTCCAGCAGCGGGCGGATCACCGGCGACAGCGGTTTGGCGGGCGAGGCGAGGGAGCGGCGGGAGGCCGGCGACACCCGGCTCACGGCCGCCGCAAAGTCCGCGGCGCCGACGGCGATGGTGGAGGCGTCCAGCAGGAGCTTGCGGGGGCTGCTGTAGATCTGGGGGAAGCGGCGACGCAGCGCGCACAGCGCCGCCTCCGTGCACACGGCCCGCAGGTCGGCGCCGCAGTAACCTGCGCACACACACGGTGGACATCGCGGTGTGAGACGGCGGCGGCGGCGGCGGCGGCGGCGGCGGCGGCGGCGGCGAGACGGGCGTGGAATGAGCAGGCGGGCATCTTGCCGGTGCAGGACTCGGCCAGCTGGTCCAGGAGGGGCTCAGGGGGGGCGGGGCTCCAGTGGCGGGTGTGGATCCTCAGGATCTGCCTCCGGCTCTGTGGACGACACCGGGGGTCAGGACCCCGCGCCCAAAGGGGCGGAGCCTAACGGGGCCTCACCTGTCTGTCCGGAAGCCCGAACAGGAACTCGCGGTCGAAGCGTCCCGGGCGCCGCAGAGCCGGGTCGATGGCGTCCAGACGGTTGGTGGCGCCGATCACGACCACCTGACCTCGGCTCTGCAGACCGTCCATCAGGGCCAGGAGGGTGGACACCATGGAGCTGCACGCCAGAGCCAGTGTGTGGAATACATGTGTGTGCATGGTACAGTGTCATGGCATGTGTGTGTGTGTGTGTGTGTGTGTGTGTTACCTGTGGATGTGTTCCTGCCGGCCGGACCTGACCGGAGCCAGGCCGTCGATCTCATCGAAGAAGATGATGGAGGGTCTCATGAGGAAAGCCTGAGGAGCAAGATGGACATCACACGGGACCACACACACACACACACACACACACACACACACACACACACACACACACACCTGCTGGAAGAGCATCCTGAGGTGTCGCTCTGACTCCCCCACCCACTTGCTGAGGCAGTCAGCTCCTTTCCTGACGAAGAAGGAAACCCTGCGGGCGCCGTGGCTGCACTCGGACGCCAGCGCTCGCGCCACCAGCGTCTTCCCCGTCCCGGGAGGGCCGTGGAACAGACATCCCCTGCGGGGACAGGAAGTCCTCTCTCATTGGCTGACGACACATCACTTCCTGTGTGTGTGTGCGTTACCTTGGCGGCTGGATCTTGAGGCTGGCGAAGATCTCCGGGTAGAGCAGGGGGAGGATGACCATCTCCTTCAGGGCGGCGATGTGACCCGACAGACCGCCGACGCTGTCGAAGCCCACCTGAGGGGAGGGGGAGGGGTTACCGTGTCGTCTCACACACACACACACACACACAGGGACGGCGTGACGGCTTCGCTCACACTCTGGTCGATGGCCTCGGGGTTCACATCCGCCAGACGAGCTCCCGCATCCACTTTGTCCCGCGGCGCCCCCAGCAGGCCGCTGAGACAGCTGCACACACACACACACACACACGAGTGTGTCATCAGAGTACTTGTGTGTGTGTGTGTCTGTCCACAGAATGTTTCTGTTCTAAGCGTTTTTTTGTGTGTGTTTATCCTAAGAGTGTGTGTGTATGTTTGTGTGTGTTTGTATTTTGTGTGTGTGTGTGTGTCCGCAAAGGCCAAGTGCGTCCTGAGTGAACAGTGTGTGTCCTCCATGAGTGTGTATGTGTGTTCATTCAGAATTGATCTGGCGACAGTGACTTTTACAGTAGCTTGACTGGAAGAGGGTCGTCATGGAAACAAACGCGTCCAATGGGAGGCGGCGACTAACCTGCTGGAGACGTTTCTGTCGTCGTGACCTTCGTCGTCAGAGTCGTCATCGTCGTCGGCCGGACACGCCCACGCCGTGTCTGTGGGTCTGTGTGTGTGTGTGTGTGTGTGTGTAGGGGGGGGTTCACTGCATCATCACCCAGCTTGATACACAACATGTGTGTGTGTGTGTCTGTTTAGTTTGTGTGTTTATATATACGTGTGTCTATGCATGTCTGTCTCCATGAATATGTCCGTGTGTGTGTCTGTATGTTAGTTTGTTGTGTGTATGTGTGTGTGGGTGTGACTGTCTGTAAAGTTTTGTGTGTGTCTGTGTGTGTGTATGTGTCTATGTGTGTCTGTCCGTTTGTTGTGTCCGTGTGTGCGTGTTTATGTGTACCTGTATGTGTGTGTTAGTGTGTGTGTGTGTGTGTGTGTGTGTGTGTGTGTGTGCGCGCATGTGTGTATGTATCTACGTGTGTGTGGTTGTGTGTGTATGCATCTATATGTGTGTGTGTGTGTGTGTGTGTGTGTGTGTGTGTGTATGTGTGTGTGTGTGCATATGTAACTAAATGGGTGCATATGTGCATATGCATCTATGTGTGTGTGTGTGTGTGTGTGTGTAACTAAATGGGTGTATATGTGCGTATGTATCTATGTGTGTGTGTTTGTGTGTGTGTGTGTGTGTGTGTGTGCATATGTAACTAAATGGGTGCATATGTGCGTATGTATCTGTGTGTGTGTGTGTTTGTGTGTGTGTGTGTGTGTGTGTAACCTGAAGGCTCTCCGGTGGGCGGTGTTGGTCCGTGAGGTGCTGATCTGATACGTTTCCCTAGGAAACACTGCACAGAGACCAGGAAGTGAAAACACACACACACACACACACACACTCATCCCCACTGTCCCCCTGATGTCTGTCAGCCATGAAACCAGGTGTGTGACGCACAGCGACGCCTCCCTGAGCAGAGCGAGGGTTCGGGGTCCAGCTGGGCGTGGAGGTCCTGGCTGAAGTGGAAGGTGGCGTCGTCTTCGTCGCGGTCGCCTGGACACACACACACTCGTGTTTCCCTCCGAGCTGCTGCAACCCTCCGACACGCGACAACACGTTCAAGGGTACACACTCTTCTCGTCCTCGGTGTCGTGGAGCCGCCTCTGGTCCAGGGGTCTTCTCCTCTGTGGGACCAGAACATCACTGAACATTCAGCAGGAAGGAGAAGCTGCCACACGTCCTCGCCAGCAAAACAGAGCCTCCTGCTTCACGGCTAGGATTAGCATCCTGCTTCACGGCTAGGATTAGCATCCTGCTTCACGGCTAGGATTAGCATCCTGCTTCACGCCTAGGATTAGCATCTTGCTTCACGGCTAGGATTAGCATCCTGCTTCAGATCTAGGTTTAGCATCCTACTTCACGGCTAGGATTAGCATCCTGGTCCAGAGCAAAGTTTGTCATCCTAGTTTAGAGCCAGGTGTAGCATCCTCGCCTAGCATCCTGCACTGGTGGTCTGGTTTAGCATGAAGTTTAGCTAAAAGATTAGCATAAATTAAGATTCTTGATTAAGGGCTAAGCCTAGAATCCTGGATTAGAGCTGAGTCTCGTGCCCTCGTTGATCGGTAGGATCTTGATTGAAAGTAAAGTTTAGCTTCCAGGTTAGCATCCTGCTTTAGAGCTACGATCTTGCTTTAGCATCCAGTTTTGGAGCTCAGATAATCATCCTGGTTTCGAGCTACATATAGCATCCGCTTTTAGCGCTAGGATCATGGTTTAAAGCTAAGTTTAGCATTCTGGAGTAGAGCTAAGTTTAGCTTCCTGGTTCAGAACTAGGTTTAGCATCCTTTCTAAACCTTTTTAGTATCTAGAAAGTAATAATAACAACAAAACCTCTACACATTAAAATGTGTTCATTCTTAGTGTGTGAATAGTGCTGTTGCACCATCATCACTATTGTTTCTACCCGTCGGCACCTCAGTGTGACATATTTCACAACTTAAAAACTGAAAGTAAAAGTACCACTTCCTGTTTTTGATGACGTTAAAGACAGGAAGTGACGGGTAAAGCAGTAGTAAACAAGATGGGAGAGAAAAACAAGGCTCCCGACCCGCATGGCTCGGGCTGATAGAGACGGGACCCCTTGCAGGGGCGCCGCCGCCGCCGCCGCCGCCCTCGCCGGCCTGATAAGACGCCACGTCTCACAACAACCAAGAAAACCTGGAAACCCGTGGAGAATCGAAGGGGTGGACTAGCAGACGGAATGGTTTGGAATGAGAATCCACCCAGGGAATCATGGCGTGACGACACGGCGCACGTCATGCCCATATATGGTCATCAAGGATTTTACTTCCTCAAATAATCAGGGGAGGGAATCAGTATGAAAGCAAGCAGACAAACACACTTGTGCGTGTGTGTGTGTGTCTATGTGCACGTGTCTATGCATGTCTGTATGTCTTTATGAATGTGTTTGTGTCTGTGTATATGCACATGCGTGTCTATGAGTGCATGTGGTGTGTGTGTGTCTATGTGTGTGTGTCTGTGAATCTAAGTGTGTCTCTATGTATGCATATGTTTGATTTTTTTATGTCTATTTGTCGTGCGTCTGTATGATTAACAATACCTGAGATGATTTATGTGTGTGTGTGTGTTTGGTCAATGAATCCTCAGCTTGTAAAAGTGTGTGTTTGTGTATGTGTGTGTGTGTGACTATGATGCCTGAGGTGGTGAAGGTGTGTATCCTGTGTATCTATGTTTGCATGTGTTTGAGTTTCTATGTGGGAGTGTGTGTGTTTATGATAAACGAGTCCTCAGCTAGTTTAAGTGTACGTGTGTGTGGTTATATGTATCTAAATGTGTGTCTATGCATGTCTGTATTTCTCGACGGATACATCTGTGTGAGTGTGTGTTTGTGTGCGTGTGTATGTTTATATGTATCAATATGTGTGTCTATGCATGAATGTATTTATCTACAAATACATTTGTGAGAGTGTGTGAGTGTGTGTGTGTGTGTGTGTGTGTGTGTGTGTTTACACTCACAGACTGACTCCTGTGATTCTTCATGTTGACGATCCTCCTCATGTCCGAGCCGCTTCTGCTTGCGGACAGCAGACAGACAGAGGTTGTGTTTGGGACACCGAACCCGCCGTGGGTTCAAATGACCCTCAGACTTTGAAACAACAACACCGGACGCATCTTAAAAGGCTGCTGTTTCCATGGCGACGGACCAGCTCACATACCGGATGGTTATTCCGTCAAACATGGCGGAGTCCTGATACCTGTTGCTGGGTTTCGGCCTCCTGGTGCTCCTCCTCAGGCCCCCCCTTCTTCCATCTGTCCACACACACACACACACACATCAGAATCCGTGCATGTTGTGTTAAACAGTCGGGATGTGTGTGTCTGTGTGTTTACCTGCAACGTCCAGCAGCCGCGATGACTTCCTGCTGACACAAAACAAACAGGAAGTAACTGTCTCCCCTGTGTATAATAAAAGTCCTTCTTTGCAATTCTGGGATTTTGTTTGTGATTGTAGGATAATTTCCTCTCAGTTCCCCAGAAAGAATTAACTTTATCTGAGAATAATGTATAGCTCATAGTTGTAATATCACGACACTAATGGTTTATAGACTATTTCTGTGTTGTTACTTCCTCTGGGTACATTACTATTATATTCTAAATTGAAGCACTTGGATCGCCGTCCTGTTTTGAGGTACAAATAATTTTTATTTCCCCGACCTGAGGATGGTTCTCTTGGGCCTGGTGCCGTGCTCCTGGTTCCTTTCCAGCTCTTCTTCCCCATCGTACCTCTGCGGACCAGGAGAATTCACAGGCTTGTGGTTATTTTTCTCAATTACAGTAAACAGGAAGCAGCAACAGGTCTCAATGGGGAAGCCTTGGCTGACTTATTGAAGCCTCAATAAGTCAATAAATAGAATAGACTGATAAGAAAAACAACTCAATAATAACGATCAGAAACTCAGCATTTACAGTCTGCAGTACTTTAACATTAGCATTAAATTTTACAGAAAGTATACAAATATTGGGTATTTTCACACTGAATAAAAAATAATAGTAATTATTATTTTTATTCCACCAAATGTCAGATTCTATTGTTTCACAAAATATTATGAGATGATCACATGATCATTCTTAAAAAAAAATATATATACTACTAATAATTGTATGTTTATGATAGAGCTTCATGACTACAATAACAAATAATAGAAACAATATAAACCAGGAGTTACATGCATGTGGTGTGTTCAACTGAAAAACTCTATAAATCACAATAATTAATAATAACAATAATAATTATAATAAACAGTAAAGACAATAATAATAATAAACAATCAATTATAATAACAATAATACTTGTTGCATGTATAATAATAATAACAATAAACAGTAACCGTGATCATAATAATAGTTACACAGATAATGATAATATAAACAGTAACAGCGATCATAATAATACATAATAATATCAATGATAATGATAATAATAAACAGTAGAAGCAATTATAATAATAGTTACACGTGTATTTATAATAATAACAATAACGATAATACTAATAATAAACGGTGACTGCGTTAATAATAATGGTTCCATATATGATACAAATCATGATAATAACAACAATCAGATATATGTATGTCTGAGAACCGAGCTCCGGGCAGCGGTGTCTCACCTTCGGCTCTGACCGGCTCGCCGAGCTGCTTCCGCGGCCGCTGCTGCTGCTGCTGCTCCGGGAGCCGAAGCCTCTTCCTCCGCCGCGCCGGTCCGCGTCCCGGCGGAGCGTCACCATGGCGACTCCGGACCCCGCCACCCCGCTCCGGCTGCTAGCTTGACGGCTCCGGAAGGGAAAAGGACGCGACGGGCGGAGGGAGCGAAGTCCGCCCGGGTCGGAAGTTCGGCGGCCTGGTTTCCGGAGGAAGGGCCGGCCGTCGCTCCGCGCCGAGGCGGGGACGGAACACACCCACTCCGGGGAGCTGATAGCGGCCGGCGGCGGCTGTCACCTCCGGACGCCATTTTTCTTTCCTCCCGTGACGTCACATCAAGGAGCTGCGCGCGTGCCCACTGTTGCCGGGCAACCGTCAGGAAAAACTTTATTGAAAACAATAACAACAACAATAACAACAATAAAGGCGGAAACGATGCGCTACACAGCGGTTTCAAAACATCCTTCAAAAGACAAAAGCAAGTGACATGACACATTGTTGTATTAAGTTTTATTCATGTTTATTGTGGATTTTTTTTGTCTACTGCTATATATATTCATACTCAAATTCATATTTATTTCCTTTATGCTGTTACACTGCTGTGACAATGGGTTTCCCCCCTATGGCGATCGATAAAGCTTATCCTATCTTAAATGCATTTTACTGTCACATTCAGGTGTGCATACGTCACAAGATCAGGGAAATTTGGCGTGTAGATTCAGCCCATCATGGCTGAAGCATGAGCAGAAGGCAGCTAATGAGCGGCGTCCGCCTCAACAACAATTTATCTGGCGAGGAGGAGTGTGGGAAACAAACCAAGAATGTTCATGACCGCTCAAACCCTGGCGATTTAAAAGTTGGATAAACATTGTTGTATCATCTGGAAAAACAATTCCGTCAAATAAAATAAAGTTGGGTTAGTCAGATAGCGACACTGCTTGATTACAATGTTCATCTGGTTAACCGTCACCAACACAACCTGATCCCCCTCAGACACCAAAAACAATCAAGTCATTCAGATAATATGTGATATAATTCATAGTTAGAATAATGATATCATTGATGTTTCAAAGCCAATTATTCCTGTTGTTTGATTGGGGTTTGTTCTATTCCTGAGGAAACACAACAATGAACTCAATCATCAATAAAAAAAACATATCAGACATTCAGATGGGGATTAGTTTGTGTTTTTTCTGTTCTTGCATCCCTCCCTGGTTCTCATGTAGAACATCTATGCTTCTGGTATGGGCTCCTTGTCATCTGTACTGCAACTCTGAGCACATCCGGAGTCGATGGAACTTTTAGAGCCTGAGGAGAAAAGACCACAACCTCCATTTTCCACTCCAATAGTCCAGTGCAGGGGTGAGCAAACTTTTTGGCTCAGGGGCCGCATTGACTTTTAAAATTTGGGTCAGCACAAGATACAATACATACATTTAAAAAAAAAAATGTGTACTGATATGTCCTGTAAATAAGAATTAGTTTACAGGACATATCGGACTCGTCTGACATTTGTCTGAACATTGTCTGACTTTTGCTTTGAAAAGAAAAGCAGCTTGGTTTTGAAGGCTCTGACGTTTGCTTGCATTTCATGCACAAATCATTCAAGGGTGTCCGTTCGTCCACAGTAAAGGCTAACTTACAAAGCCAATCTGTGTCATTCAACTAAGGAAAATTCTCAAGTAGCTCCAAAAATGAAATAATCTCCTGTTTGAGCTCCAACATTCATTGATCCAATCATTCAATCAGTCACGTCAAGTATGAATCCAATCTTTGGCGGGCCGGATTAAAAAGACCAACGGGTCGGATGTGGCCCGCGGGCCGTAGTTTGCCCGCCCCGGGTTCAGTGTAACCAGGTCAGCTGACAGGAAGTGACCCCTTACCTTCGTCGCTTTGGGTCAGAGGAACCTCGGTCTGATCTTCCAGAGCTGGCAGAAACAGAGGAGTCAGGGATGAGAGGCTGCAGAGGGACTACAATTTGTCTCAAAAAACAAAAGAACGGATTTGATTTAAACCCAAACGACGGGCGGATTTAGACGAGTCGTTGGCCGAGGACGGAAGAGCCTGCAGTTGTGAGGCAAATCGAAAAGATTTGGTTTTGTATCCATATGCAATCCTTTGACAGCTACATCCAAAGAGATGTCGGTTGAGTGTAGAACTTTCTAGAAGTGTCTTTTCAAAGTCAAGCTCTTTCTTTTCGAGGTGAAAAGAACCTCACTTTGGTGGTCACGGCTTCAAATCACCCGATGCCAGATAGCAGCCCTGAAATGATCTGCTATCGTCACGAAAGCCAATAAAACAGAGTCCGATTTTGGTCTTCATGGAGAACATCTGCGCTCCCGGAGAGGGAGAACTCCTTTGTGTGTTCCACGTACCTCTTAGAGAAGAACATCTGGAGTCGGGGACTTTAGCAGAGACTGTGGAGACTTTGAAGTTGCTGCGTTTGCCACCTGGAACAGAGAGATCTTGATAGAGTGCAGAACGTTCTAGAAAATATCTCGACGCTGTACGATGACGTTACAATACAACACGGACAAGAAGCTGCTGCACCAAACACCATGCGGCAGCTTGAACTTCCCGATCTATCGCAGGAAGTGCAACCTTCTTCCGGACAGTGCCTACGTGGGAGGTCCGCTTCGGGCTTCGGGAGATTGTGGTTACCAGCAAATCACAATGTCATCTGCGAACATCACGGTCCGTGGAGATTCCTGTCTCGCCTCAATACGTCGGCCTGTCCACTATCAGCGCAAACAAGAAAGGGCCCAGAACTGATGAAGCCCTGGAGGTTCTACGACGAGAACTAATGTGATCGTTCCAGGAGTTGAACTTTGACCTTTACTGAAGGGGACTTGTTTTCCTGAAACTTGAGCTCCAAAGGTGTTTAAATGCCTGATCTAGTACTTTGGCGGCGTCTGTGCCAAAACGGAATGGTTGGAAATAATACTCACAGGGTCTGAGCTTTAATTTCCACATCAATATCCCGATGGCAACGACAAGCAGCCCGGTTCCCACCAAGGCAAGATATGGCAGGATCGAAGCACCGCGGCAAAGAACTTGGCGATCTGAAAAAAAAACATGTTCAGCGTCAAACTCTGTCCTGACAGCTGTTACCTGGGCTTTAAGGTGCACAAGTTCTGATGACAAAATCAGCCATTTGGACCAAACGGTCCCATGGATTCTTCGTTGATAACCCATCAACAGGCCTGGACCGAGAGACGGTTTGGACCCGTCACACATCGGATCTTAGCGTCTAACGTGAATTGCAGTCGTTCCACAGTTCGACGACCCAACACGGCCAAATGTTTGAACCCGCGGACGCCGTTTTAGTCACGTTCACGCGGTGATGATGACACGGAAACACACTTTCATATGTAAAGAATGACTCCAGCGTGGGGAAAATCGACTCCTTCATTGCAAAACGTCGGAACCGGCGTCCGCCTGTTGTGACCTGCACCCTCTAATTCACACCTACGTATGCTTAGAGTCTTCAGCGAACCTGCTGACTCTGTTTGAACCTGGGGAGAACCCACAGAGAGGACCAAGGTGGACCCTGGAGAACCAACCATTCGTTTCCCTTCAGCACTGCTGAAAAACTAGCAAGAAAAAAGGTTCTTACCCCAAACTTTATGGATGTCCAGGCCAGATGGGCGATGAGCGACCCTGCAGGTGTATTCTGACATGTCGCTCTTCGGGATTTCCACGCTGTCCCTCCTCTGGAAGGTGTTGCCATCAATCGGTCGCACGTTGGAGGAGACCAACCCGTCCACAACGGTGAGGAGGCGGCCGTCCTTCCTCATCTCCAGGACCACGTTCTGGGAGGAGAAACCGGAGGCCAGACAGACCAGCTCCACGTTGTAGCTGAGTTTGGCTTCCTTTCCGAACACGTAGACCTCGGCTGAAATGAAGAACGCGATATTTTGGGGACACGCCAAAGATAAGGACGAAAGAATCACGTTTTACGAAAGAAAAAGACGATCGTTTTTCTCTACATACTTTGGACTGAAAGACTTTTCCTCTCGTATTTGAGGAAATCTGTCATCCAGTTGATACAGTCTTGCTCCAGGTAGGTGACGGTGTATTTCTTCAGGATGTCTTCGTGGTCCCATTTCTCCTTGGTCTGCATGGCCTCCTTCTGCGGCGCCGCCCAGTACTTGTTCCCCATGTCGAAGTACAGGAAGTCGTCCCCGTCGTAGTTGTACATGTCAAAGCCTTTGGTGAAGGCGATGGGGCCGTCGGGCTCCTGCTGCTCCCCGACGCAGCCGTGCTGCCACTGCAGGAAATGGGTTTCTGAAGGTGGAGAGCAGAGGAGGAAACAAGAAGAAGGAGGAAGGAAACGAGAATTGGCATTATGTTTCCGCAGAGAGGCGACCGAGTCCCATCCGATCCGAGTCGGGGTTTGAAGGCACCTCCGGTACCTTCCCATGGCGACTCAAAACCCCAGTCAATCCCAGGTCCCCTCCCAAGCCAGACCTCAGGTCAAACTGTTTGTCCACGTGGACCAAACATCTCAAGCAAGGTTCCTCCAATCCCTTCGTGGGATTCCAAACCAGACCTGGACCTGATTTCGCAAAGTCCACCACATCCTGTACGCGTCATATGACCTTTGGCCACCAGCTGCGCCCAAGAAGCTGCCTTGAGGAGCCCCCGAGATGCAAGAGGTGCTCTGGGTGATGCAACCGGGAACTCTTTTGGAACTGTGAGCTACGCTTGGCTTCAAGGGAACCTTCCAGGAGAACCTGCAGAGCAAACGTCCCTCAGGTCTGGTTGAGAAGTCACGAAGCAGAAGCAGAGTGACGTGGAAGGTGTGAAGGACTTGCAAAAACATTCAACCTGGACCTTCACCCAGAAGCTCACGACTACATTCGGCGCCAAATTCCCAGGAAGCTGGAAACCCTTCGTGAAAACCTGGAGCCTCGACTCCACCCGGACCTTCACCCTCGGCCGCAAACGAGCACCTACGACTCCAAACAACCTCGGCCCTCGAGGACGGCCGGCGGGAGCGAAGGTACCCCGAAAAAGACGTCTCTTACCGCTGCCGTTCTGCCTCATGCGCTGCTTCAGGATGTCCATGTTGACGTAGAACCACTGCTCCTTGTTCTGCCTGGAGACGCTGCCTTGCGTCCAGTACTGGGGGGGGAGATTATCCTTCATCCAGGGCTGCTTGGGGACCTTCTCCTTCGTTCTGCTGTCATAGTAGTCGATCATCTTCCTGTCCAGGAACCCCATGGCCGTGAACTCCTTGGAGCCGTGGGACACGCCCGTGTAGATGTAGAAGAGGTAGTGCTTCTCTGAAACGGCAGGACGAGAAGATGCCGTCGGAACTCGGTAGGAAGGAGACATTTCACGCTCCTTCGCCCCGACGGATCAATGTTATCGAACGATCGGATGATCGGATGATCGGATGATCTCCTCGGACTTTACTGTCCCCGTTCCAAAGGTCATGGAGGCTTCCTGCTGCTCCTGAGGTCCATCTGGGAAGACCTCGCAGGTCCACCTGGACTGATGGTGTGACATTCCTCCAGTCATGCTAACAACGTTGGCATTTGTTGTTCTGAGGTTTGCTGAGGTACTTCATTCATAGTGTGTGTGTGTGTGTGTGTGTGTGTGTGTGTGAGGCGCTATGTGAGTACGTGTGTGTGTTTGTATGTCTCTGTCTATGTGTTTGTTTGTGAATGTGTATGTGTGTGTATGTGTGTGTATGTGTGTGTGTGGCGCTATGTGAGTATGTGAGTGTGTATGTGTGTGTGTGCGTGTGTGTGTGTGTGTGTGTGTTTGTGTGTGTGTTTGTATGTCTCTATCTATGTGTTTGTTTGTGTATCTGTGTGTGTGCGTGTGTGTGATAAGTGTGCTAATAAGTTGAGAAGAAAGACTGCGTAAGAAAACAACCCCCTCGCCGCGCGTAAACACCCAAAGAACCCGGAAGTAGATGATCGACGGTCCGTGGAGGGTTTTTACTGTCCTCGATATGACGTCATGGCCTAGAACCCCCGCGAGGAACCCGAGAACCGGAGAACAGAAGAACCGAAGAAGAACCGGAGAACCAAAGAACCGAAGAACGGGAGAACCGGAGAACCCGGCCGAGCGGTTCGGATCGTGGAGGTAAAGACGGGCTGTTACCGCTCAGAGCCGCGGGTCCGAAGCCCACCAGGGCCAGCAGCACCAGGAGGAACATCCTGGACCTGGACCTAGACCTGGACCTGGACCTAGATCTTCAGAGGACGTCGACGAGAGACTAAACCAGTTCCGGAAGTTCGCGAGCGCCTGCCTACATTTACTTTCACTTTCGATCTTCTTCTTCTTCTTCTTCTTCTTCTGGCCACTCTACCACCACTACTACTAACAGCATCAATAATAATGATAATAGCTATAATAATAGTTGTTTTTAAATTTGTCTCCGTGTGTCCGTGAACGCATCACAACTCCTGGACTGGTCGAACCAGGAGAACCATTGGGACAAGGTTGCGTGTGTGCTTGTGTGTATGTGTGTGCGTGTGTGCTTGTGCGTGTGCGTGTGTAACTCTCCTCGTATCAGTCAGGTGAGTGTGTGTTTGTGTATTTGTCTGTGTATCTGTGAATGTGCATGCGTGTGCATGTCCGTGTTTGTATGTGTCTAGAAATGTGTGTGTTTGTTTGTCTGTGTGTGTGTGGGGTGACGTCACGGCCTCATCAATCACGTACTGATGATAGGCGCCGATCACTAATCGATATGATCGTCGGCCGCCCCGTTGATTCTTTCCATCACGGATGACGTCACGACCCGAAGCCTCACGGAGTTGGCCGGGAAATGCCGCGAGCTTCGAAAAAACCCGGAAGTGTCCGGAACCGGAACTTGATCCGAGGAGGAAAATCGAAGAGAATGACGTCAATGTTTATTTACATATTTATAAGTGAGTTTGGACCCCCCCCCCCCTCACACACACACGCGCACACACATTCATGCTCTTCAACCCAATCAAAATAAAACTCTCTGGTCCAACCAGACCAGGCCACTTCCGGTTCTTTTCAAAATGAAATAAAGATTAATTTTAGAAAATGTCCAGTGTGCAGGATTCATCGTCCGGCCTGAGGGGATGTCGTGCACGTGTACGACATCCCCTCCAGACATCCCCTCCAGAAAGCCAGCTGGTTGTCATGGTGGCTTCATTGACCTCGCCGGCGTCATCCAGACAACAAAAACAGGTCAGAAATATAAGAAGGGGTTAAGTGTGTGTGCGTGTGTGTGGTTAACAAGTGCTCAGCTTGTTAAAATGTGTGTGTGTGTGTGTGTGTGTGTGTGTGTGTGTGTGTGTGTGTGTGTGTGTCCTCAGCGAACTTGCGTTGCAGGTCCCTCAGTGTCCTGAGCTCCACCAGGTTCCAGCAGGTGTTTCCAGGGAGGCCCCGCCCCTCCCCCGATGCTCCCCCTCTCCCCTGAGGCTCCTCCTCCTGCGGCCCCGCCTCCTCTCCCCTGAGGCCCCGCCTCTCCCCCTGCGTCCCCACCTCCTCCCACTAGACGCCCCGCCCCCTCTCCACCGTGGCTCCGCCCCCGCTCAGTCCAGGGGTTCCTCCCGAAGCGGAAGCCGAAGCCTCCTTTCTCCCGGCTGACGGCCTGCAGCCCTCCGGCCATGGAGGTCAGCGCCTGGTTCCTCTTGCCGCCGTCGGCCCCGTCTTCTCCGTCCCGCCTCTGGGCCCTCAGGAGCTCCTCCACCTCCTCCTCGTCCTCCTCCTCCTCCTCCCAGGGCCACGGCGCCGGGGCCTCGGCGGAGGGGGGGGCGGCGGCGGGGGTGGCGAGGCGACGGTGGACGAGGACGAGGACGAGGAGGAAGAACGCCGGCGGACGCTGAGACGGCGCCATCTGGACCGACGGGAAGGCAATCATCACCAATAATCGACCGCCGATCATCAATAACACCGTTACCGTTTATATCGTGACATTTGTATCAATACATCCTACTATTATTTATTATTGTTATGTTTTACGTGAAACTCTGGCACAACAATTTCCTTCGGGATAAATAAAGTTGCTCTTATTCTTATCATTATTATTATTATTATTCCACGCACGTCCACACGTCTTATTCATTTATTTGAGTTTATTAGCATTAAAATTACATAACTATTATATCGACAAGTAATATATCGTATAGGATACAATATATTACTTGTCCTGGTATTATTAGTATAAATGATGATTATCAGAGAAACATTATCGGGAATTATTATTATTATTAGACACTTTTATGACAATTAGTATTATGATTAGTATAATGACAACCAATACTAATTAAGAGTAATATCATATCACTGTCACGGCTTGTGTTATTAGTCGCATTACATTACATATTTATTTTCATAATATTTTAATAATATTCTTATTATTTCTTTCTTTTGTCCGTCCTTATCCTTGATGATTTTGTTAACATATATTATAATTAGTCATATTACAATTATACTAGTGCGATAGGATATTATTATTAGTTGTAGTACTATTGCGAAAATTAGTATCAATGCTGTGTAAGAGAATGATTATATTTGTATCATATTAGTATTTCATAACACCATCGTTACGGTGTTATTATGTTACTATCATAGGACAGCGTTCTTAGAAGTAGTAGTATTATTAGTTTAATAAAACACTATAGAATAGTTATATTAGAATTATAAGATATTGTTAGTAATAGTATTATCATAAGAATGTTTAATTAGTTTTATCCGACACTATTATGAGCATAATTAGTATCAGGATAATAAATGTCATTTTCATGAGTTTTATCGTGATATGAAATCCTCATATCATTTCATTATAATTATCATTGTCCATTCATCATTTTTTTATAACCAATCATAATTCTACACAACTAAAAACAAGAATAATTCCAATAACAATAACACTCATCACATTAGGTTATATAGTATTCACAATTCAATTATCATTACTATTATTATTTTAAAAAGCTAAATTCAGGAGAAACTCACCTCGTGGCTTGGACTCCGGGGTTCTCCGCCGCCGCCGGGCGCCGCTGACCTTAAAAGCCGCCTCCCTCCTTCCTGCCGGGTCAATATCGGGCGCCGCCATTGGCGGGTTGGCGTCGGTGACGCACGCCGGCCGCCCACCTTCATTCTTCCAGCGCGGAGACGCCCAACGACCTCATCACCGCGTCCTGATTGAGAGGCAATTAGGGAGCGGCTTCATTAGCACAGGAAGGCTAAGTGTCTCCGCCGCCGTCGTCAAGGTCGCCTCGCCGGGTTCATGCCGACGCTTCTGGAAGAATCCCATTCAAGGTTCCCCACCTGATGGTTCACACGCCGGAGAAAAGTTTCAGGTTATTTTCCAGGAGGGGTTTGATACGGTTTCCCCTCCGCAGAACCCGAGCGCGGCGGCGCCGGTCCGCCGCTACGCAGACGCCGCTCTGCTCCTCGCTACAGATTCAAACCGCACCGACGGCGGCTTCCCTGAAGAAGCTCCAACCACAGGAAGCCCAATGATGGTCACCACAGAAAGCGTCAAACAATTACCAAGCTAACGCCACCGTCAACACAAGGCCCGAGTGCTAACGCGAGCGGCTAACCCCTGAGAATGTCTCTGCGACGTGCACGTGAAATGTCTTCCACAGTAATCCGATGTGAAGATGAAATCTTTGATTTTCATCAAATGTCGATCCCAATTTGGTCGTTCTTCGAGGCTAATCTGCAACGTGGATAAGAAATCATTGATTTCGATCAAACGGCTATGCTAATTGGGTACATCTTTGATGCTACTCCAGTCTCTGTTGTGCTAACCCAACATTTGATGTAAATACGAAATTTGCGATCTTTAATTCGAGTTTCAGCTTGTTATGAACTACCGTTGCCGTGACAACAGGGAGGGGGGGGTTCAAAGATGGCCGCCGTCTGACATGGGAGGGTTAAAACAAAGGTTTGAGCTTAGTTCGTTAAAATACATTTTATTACAAGATAAAAATCCAACATGAAACGGCCGTCAGATGTCTAAAAGGACATAAAAACTCGACGCAATCTAAAAAAGTCAATTTCCGGTCAGAACGCCACAGTTCCTGCGATTCCCACATCACAACATGTGTTTGGGGATAAAACACCCCCTGGGCAAAAGACAAAATGGTTTGTCCCGGCGGGGGTCAGATGTGGTCCGGCCCTCGGATCCGGCGTGCCAGCTGGACGTCGCGGGGGAACAGCGTGACGCGTTTGGCGTGGATGGCGCACAGGTTGGCGTCGGAGAAGAGGCGGATCAGGAAGGCCTCGGCCGCCTGCGAGGAGGAAGAGGAGGAAGAGGAGGCAACGCTTAGGACTACTGACCTGGCTTCCTGTCCTGATATGACATCACTTCCTGTCGGGTCCATTTTCCACGATAATACATTTATCTTCTGCTTGACTTCCTGATGCTTTCCGTGGCAACCGCCGTTTAAGGAAGGGCTTTTCCAAATGAAATTCATTGAAAATATAAGCTCACACACACACACACACACACACACACACACACACACACACACACACACACACACACACACACACACACACACACAAATCCCTAGGATCTCCAGGTGGAGCAGCAGCTGTTTGAGAAGAAGGAGGAGCTTCTTACCTCCTGCAGGGCGAGCAGCGCCACCGCCTGCCACCGCATCCCCTCCAACGTGAAACACTGGCACACCTCCCTCACCTGGGTGGGACACACACACACACACACACACACACACACACACACACACACACACACACACACACACACACACACACACACACACACACAAAGAGCCCATCAGCCACAGTTGGTGTACCCTTTTTTGGTTTTAATCTCCACTGGAAGTTCTAGTTCTAGCTCCAGTCCTGGTCCTGGTCCTGGTCCAGGTCCAGGTCTTGGGTGTGCTCACTAGCATGGCGAAGGGTTTCCTCCTCAGCAGAAGGTTGGTGCTCTTCTGGTATTTGCGGATCTCGATCAGGGCCCTCATCCCTGGACGGAACCTCTTCTTCCTCCGGGGGGTCTGCTGCTGTGGCCCAACACTCCCTGCACACACACACACACACCGTGAAACACACACACACACACACACACACACACACACACACACACACACACACACACACACACACACACACACACAGGGGCCCTCACCTGACAGGCGGCTCCTGGCGGAGGACGGCCCCGGCGTGGGCTCGTCCTTCTGTGTGCGGGAGGTGGAGGGGGTGGCGGCGGAGGGCGGGCGGCGCAGCGGGGTGGCGGCCTTCCTCCGGCTCACGGACGTTTCGCGGCGCATGGCGGACTGGAAACCCCGGGAACGGGGGGTCAGGCGAGTTCACGGGCTGTTTGCGGGACGTGTGTCATGTAACGTGACGAAGACGCGGGTGGGGTTTTCAGTGCACCTGTGCACACACACAGTAATACACACACACACATGTACGCACAGTTAGTCTTTTTCTTCTTCTCCCACAGCAAATCCACCTTCTCCATCTCACCCTGTTCTCTGGATCCTCCTCTCTCACACCAACTACCTTCATATCCTCTCTCACCACGTCCATCCATCTTGTCTTAGGTCTTCCTCTAGACCTCCAACTCCAGCATCCGTCTGTCAATATACTCACTCTCCCTCCTCTGTCCATGACCCAACCTACTCTGAGCATCTCAGCAAAACATCTAACATGTGCTCTGGACTGTTGACCCTAAGTACCTGAAATCCTCCAGCTTCTTGATCTCCACTCCCTGTCGCCTCACCGTTCCACCCGAGTTCCTCTCATTCACACACATATATTCAGTCTTGCTGCGACGAACCTTCATTCCTCTCCTTTCCAGAGCATACCCCCACCTCTCTAGATGTTCCTCTACCTATTTTCTGCTCTCACTGCTCTAACAATGTCATCCGCAAACATCATGGTCCATGGGGGTTACTGTCTAACCTCATCTGTCAGCCTATCCATCACCATTGCGAACAAGAAGGGGCTCAGAGCTGATCCCTGATGGAGTCCCACCTCCACCTTGAACTTCTCGGTTACCCCTACAGCACACCGCACCAGTGTCTCCCAGCGAGCATACATGTCCTGCACCAGTCCAATATACTTCTCTGCCACTCCAGACCTCTTCATACAATACCAGAGCTCCTCTCTTGCTTTTCTAGGTCTGCAAAAACGCAATGCAGCTCCCTCTATTAGCATGCTCAAAGCAAACACTGCATTAACATGCGCACGTTCAGTATAAACACAAACGCACACCAAGCTCAAATATCGTGCATGACGACAGTGTGTGTTTGCACCCGAGAGCCCGGTACCGGGAGTCACGTGGGCCGAAGACAGACCCGTAAATGCAACACCCCCCACCCACACCGCGCACACACACACACACACACACACACACACACACACACACACACACACACACACACACACACACACACATACGCACATACATACATACATACATACATACATACATACATACATACATACATACATACATACGCCGCCGTCGTCGTTTGTTTCTCAACTGTCGTTGACGCCACTCGGATCCCGGCGGATTATTCACCACAAAACTACAAACAAAGCCACTTCCCGTTCCGCTCCCTGCCCTGCGTCCGGTGCTTCCCGGTCGGACCTACCGGAGAGCGAACCGGTTCCTCGGCTTCCCCCGGAGTTTAAACGCCCGGCCGGAGGAGACGCACCAAAACAAACTCGGGCGCTGCGGATTTTCAAAAATCCATCTCGGCCGGATGGACCAATCAGAGAGCGCCCGGGTCAAACCGACAGCGCTCGTTATTAAACACAGGTTGTCCCGGGCGGGCGGAGACAAGCGTCTGCGCGACACCCGCCACGTCGGGACGCGTTTTTAGGAGAACGAACGCTCCGTGGGGCCCGAATAGAAGAGACCCGAGTGGAACACGGACGGGAAAAACTATATGTTTCTTCATGTCCGTTAAATGTAATTGAATTTAGTCATGGGTGTTTGTTGTTACTTTATAACTTCAATAAAGCTTAAAAAATACACCGAAAAAAGGAGCCGCAAACAGACGGGAATAAACGAGATTTCCCGGTTTAATATCGCGAGATGTTGGTGTTGCATGCACTATGTGGAGTCGGTCGATGTCTTTTGAACCGCAGAAAATTACATATATATATATTTTAAGGCTTCGCCAAGTTTTTCTTAAACAAAAACAGAATGCAAAATATTCTCCCAATTTTACCTTCTTTAAAATGATTTCGAATTTTATATTATATATAAACTATATATAACTCTTTCTCTCTATATATACATATATACTGTATATAAATAATACATATAAAAACTGTGCACAAATCCCCACCCCCACCCCAAAAAAAAAGTTTAGACTGATATTTCCTTAAATCCATTGAGCTAAATACATATTGTATTTCCCTTGCCACATTTTTTTTTGTTTGTTTCTCAAATTACACATTTCTTCTCACACGGCTGCACTCTTTCAGTCTTACAGTGAATTGAATGTATACAAAATGAGTTTCTTTGTGTTTCCTCATGCCGGTTAAATGTTCTTTCATTGGTTTTGTTATATTAAGTTCAATAGGGGTTAAAAAATCATCATAAAAGGAATTTTTAGTTGTATGTGTTTTAATAATATAAGAAGCCCTGTGAGGTTGTCATCATCATAAAATTGTGTTTTTGTTTCTCCTCTTTCTTAGCAAATTGAGATGTTTATAAATGTAATTTTCTGATTTAAATTCATCGACATGGATGTTATGTCGTTACCCTGTGTGTATGTGTGTGTGTGTGTTTGATTCTGCTGGTTTGCATTTCCACGTTCATCCACAGGGAAGCGCAGCGGGCCGTCTAACCGACACCAGCTTCTACCTTGTAGCTGAAAAGGTGACAGTGAAAGGGGAGCAGGTTCCAGGACGAATGTGTTTATTTGAGGAGGTGGTTCCAGAGGTTCTCCGCTTCTCAGGAGGCGTCCATGGTGATGACCGACTCCTCCACCAGCTCCAGGGGGAGGGGGGTGACGGTCTTGGACAGGACGCCTGTGGTTCCCGGCTTGTAGCGGTAAACTCCCTTCCTGAGTGCCCACACACACACACACACAGAGTCAGGATGGCGGAACAACCAAAGCATGGAAGTGTGACGGGGGTCGTGATGTCATGGGTTACCTGCTGCCTTTGGCGGCGATGGTGTCGTACCCCCGCAGGACCTCGGCCCCGGCCGCCGTGATGACGCACAGGTCTACGTTGCTGCCGGAGCCCAGGTCGCAGAAGATTCCCGCCGCTATGGCGTCCCGGACCAGCTGCGTGGCGTCGTCCAGCTGAGGAGGCGGAGCAGGGCGGCGTTACCTTTGACCCGTGAGTGTTTATATATCTGTGTCAGTGTTTGTTTGAGTCTTTGTGTGTGTGTGTGTCTATGTCCATGCATGTATGTGATCATGTGTGTGTGTGTCTGTCTGTCTGCGTTTGTGTGTCTATGAGTGTATGGTGAGTGTGTATGGTGTGAATGTGTGTGTCTGTGTAAGTTGTGTGTCTATATGAATATGTGTGTGTTCTGTTGACCATCACCTCCATGTTGGCCTTAAATCTGTCCTCGAATACAGAAACAGCAGCCGAGGCTCCAGAACCTGGAAGCAGCAGGGCGGGAAGCCATGTTATGGTGGAGTGTGTGTTCTGCAGCAAAGAGGGAAGCTGCGTTACGGTGGAGGGTGTGTTCTGCGACGGAGCGTACCCATGGTGAGGAAGGGCAGCTTGTCGTAGGAGCCGTGGGGGAAGACGCTGTACAGGTGGGCGCCCGTCTCGTCCACTCCGCCCACAATCAGCGACGCCCCCACGTGACCCTGATACCTGTGAAATCAGGACATGTTGCCATGGAGACACACACTTCTGTTTGGGTTCTGGAATGACACAATGACTGTGTGTGTGTGTGTGCGCGTAGCTGAGCACGGCTAGCTCGTAGTGTTAGCCTCCACGCTGGGGTTTGACTCGGGTTAAAGCTACTTCCTGTGTGCAAAACACAACTGGGAATCTAAATTCGGGGTTAAATGCTTCAGTATCTGTTGCCACGGCGACGCAGAACCGCCACTCGCCACCGAGACGCACCTGAACAGCATCTGTTTCAGCTGCCTGGTAACCATGGCGACCAGGGGAGGGCGCCCCGTGTTGAGCGTGTGCAGCTCCACGTTGGAAGCGATGATCTGCGCCGTGATCACAGCGTCAGCAGCAACACCGGCACCACAGCAACTGCAAAACACACACACACACACCTTTGGCCTCTGAACGCCAAAATAAAATCCCGGAGTTTAAAAGTCGTAAATGATCAAATTGATTATGTATTTATTATTAAAAACGTCACCAGGAACATGACCCATGGAGTAACTGACAATTAACCACTTCTTTCACAGCGTCAATGTGTTTAATTTGAAAGGTCAGACTTTCACTTGATATGTTTGAAATCAGTTCCAAATGCAATTAAAAATAAAAGTGCTTAAGTTCTGTGGATCCCTCAGTATTTATTCATTTTTAAGTTTACTGTTATGAGCTAAAAGCTATTTGTCTGTTGAACTCTTTGATCCCTTTTGTTGGACCTTATTGTGTGAAGCCGAAGCTATCGGGGACGTTTAGAAAATGGTTTGTATTTCCTCTTGGAGCTGGAACACTGAAGATGAGGACAAAACTTTGTGAGAGAACTTGAAGGTTCCTCCGGTTGCACTCACAAGATCTTCGGCGCCACGTGGTGGATCTTCATGCAGTTCTTGTCGGCAACGACCATGTCGTCCGTTGCCCGGGTGTCGGCGCCCAGAATAACCCCATCCTGAAATCAGGATCAGAATCAGGCTCACGTGGAGAACATGTGGAGAACACGTGGAGAACATGTGGAGAACATGTGGAGAACATGTGGAGAACACGGAGAGACGACCCATTCCGGCACAGGATCAGAAGCAGGGACCTTCTGGGTGTTTGCTTTCTCCATGTTCTCTCCATGCCGGCACGGGTTCTCCTCCTGTTCACCATCAGAGTAAGTGTTGTGAATACATGGTTGCCCGGCAACCAATCGGCAGTCCCCCAGAGGTCACCTTGAACACCAGGCCGGCGATGGTGGTCCCCGTCTTCATGGGATTGGGAGCCTTGTAGCCCAGCTCCGACTCCAGTGCTGCGTTTCTGTCGCCGTGGAGACAAAGACAAATCAACTTGCTGGACTCAGATGCCGCCATCCCATAATAATAAATCCACTTTTCATTCACTTTTTCATTTTGATCATTAAAATGGTAAATTATTGAAAGTGTTTGGAGTGCGCATGCGCAACAACCGATGAGGCCCGAATCACTCAACCATCTTTCACACACACAAACACACACCGACCAGTCGATAGGTGACGTTTCCAACGGTGTTCCCACCGCGCTTCCGGGTTGGTGGGCCCCCGCATGTGAGCGCGCGTTCACGAGGACTTGACTTACTCCCGGCCCCCCCCCCCCCCAGGAGCAAACACCGCGGAAAGGAAGCGGAAGTGTTTTATTGTGTAAACGGCGGACTCGCAGTCGTACCTTCGGCTGTTCCTGAAGCTGAAGCCCCCGGGCTGCAGCTCCCACGGGCTCTGACTCTGCAACATGTTGGGCCTGGACTCTGTGGAGCTTCTAAGATCCGTGTCTGACTCGCCTGTTTTTACTTTTACTTTCACTTTGGAGGCTTTGTCATCCGGGTACTGGGACATGCCCCCTTCCCAGGACAGCCAATCAGCAGAGGAGTTGATCGTCAAACTTTGTGATAGAAACTACTTGTTTAAATCCACTGATCGATCGGTTGATCTAAACCACGGGTCGGAAATCTGTTGGGAGGACAGCAATGAAATACACATATTCTGTGAAACATATATTTTTTAACACTGAGTATATCTAAGTGTAATTTTTTAAGTAGGACCAACTTTATTAAAGCACAAGAAGTCTCTTAATGTATTGTTTTTAATGCCGCTGTTCCACTGGAGTTGACTAATCATAAATAAAATGCTTCTTACCATTAATGCAGCTTCTGGTGCTGCATGGTTTGGCAGTCTGGTTGGTCCGTGGTGAGGTGAAGCTTCATGCAGGCGTTGAGTTTTCATGCGTTAAACGTGATCGTAGGTTGGTCTGGATGATATTTAAATGTGAGAATGACTGCTCACATGGATATGTAGAGCCACATGTGGTTCTGACAGCTATACTGTGTAGTCTGTGACAGGAAGCACGTTCCAAGTTTGGACCATTAACTGGTCTGCAAGTTGAGGTTTTTTCTTTTCAGTCCACTTGTGTTTGCTTGCTATCATGCAAGTCTTTCCAAATGTCTGATAGATACACCGGGTATGTAGCTCAGGTTGACTTTCTCCACCGCACACTCATGTGGATGAGTGACGAACTCCAAAAGATGCCACTTTTAAACTGGTGATCATTTAAATCCCAGGCGACAATAAAGATGACCAGCAACGTCAAACATTTCAGCACAAAGCGCCTCCCCATGTAGAATGCAACGGAAGCTTAGTATGGGTCTATTTTCATGTTCACGAAGCGCTACAAATTCCCACCATACACGGAGTGCACACTGCAAAACACTTATCCATCGGTAGACTTTTTTCTTTAGCAAACCCAAAGAAAGACTTGAATAAAGCCTCCCCTCTTGTTGACCCTTCCATTGGCAAAACAAGACCTTCTTCAGACGGTGTCACAAGCAGGAAACCTTGCAGTCACACTGAGTCGGGACAAAAGCTTTACATCTACACACTGATCCAAAGCATTTATGTCTTACACTTGATTTGCCATCATGATGGTTCAATCATGAGCAGTTCTAGCTGACAGGCTTGTCTTTTATACATTTGATTATCTTAGCTTGATCTGAAAAGTCATCAAGGAGTTGATTGGCCACATCGAACATGAAATTTCAGAATTTGCAAATGGCTTTTCATTCCTTGCTATTGCTGAGTGACCACCAAAGTGTGGTCCGTGGAGCTGCTGCTGACTGGCCTGCTCTGCATAGCAGCTCTTGGCATGATTTCTGCCTGCTGTCCCTGAACAGACATTTCCAAGCAAATATGGCAGGGCATGGCTTTATATTTGACCATTTCATCAAGGATGTTATCAGCTCATATTAGACACAGTGCAGGACCTGCTCTCTGCTGCAGCGAACTCCTCTGTCCATTCCTGTTGAAATGTACGGTTCACTTCATCTTTTCTTGTCACCATCCTCTTCATCAGAGGCCTTTGCTCTGCAGTAATTAGCCAGCTGACTATTTCATGAGGGAAGTTTATTTATGGACCTCACAACTCGTGCAGACGGACACGTCATCCAATTACCCAGTTACCCAGAATTGGACCATCTGCAACCCTCAACAGGTGCAATATAAAATAAATGTCTGTATCTAATCATGTTCAGAAGTATCAGCAAAGACTTACTTGCAAGCCATCAAGAGACACATCTCGCTCAAGAGCCACAGGTTTCTAACCCCTGATCGAAACCAGTCCAATTGTAATCTGGCTGAAAAGAAACAGGCGATCGATCTGCGGAGCTGAGGTTTTGAAATGACCAATGCTGAACAATGAGGCCCCATGTGAGGACAAATAATCTACAAACTACATAGATATTCAAAAGTAGGATTCTTGTTATATTACCAGGAGCGCGCTCACCTTCACTTTCTGCTACAACCTGAAGAAAACCACGGATTCTGATTTTCCAAATGACAGACTGATGTTAACTCCAGCAACTTTCCAGTGCAGTTAGGATTAATTATCGTTCCTGCTGAAAGGGAAATCATGTGATAGTTTGAGATGTTTTGGAGGCTGGACTGGTCGTCCTCCACCTGAGGCCCACTGGAGCTCAGGCACCAGAATTACTTTCACTCTGACCTGCAGCCACACAACCACCTAAACTTCTGGTCCAGGTCTTCCTCCAGGTCCATTTTCTGCCATAGTTCCATTCTTCCATTGTCAAGACCCCTGGATATCTGGCACTGAGGACTACAGCGCCCCCTGGGGTCGGGCGATTCATTGAACTGACCAGGCCTGCATCTACTCCAACATGCAACTCAAGATCCACCCAAGTCCACTGGCTTTGGGTGGAGTTTCATGACTTCATCCCTCCTCAGTGAAGGCCATGACAAGGGGAACCAAGCTGCCGTGACCTGGAGGCAATGGTGGACAGCTAGACTTCAGAACCCCAATTCCAGGGAAGTTGAAATACTGTATAAAACATGGAAAATAGACTATAATGATTTGCAAATCACTTTCAATCTATGTTCAATCTACACTACAAAGATGAAGTATTTAATGTTCAGACTGAAAAGTTATTTTTTTTGCAGCAACATACTCCAAAAGTGCTGGGACAGAGGCAACAATAGACTTGGGGAGTAAAGGAATGCTCAAAAAACACTTTTTAGAATATTAAACAGACAAGTGATGTTATTATAGTTATACTTAAAATTGGGTATAAACGGAAAAGGCTGTTGTTCACAAGCAAGGATGGGGCGAGGTTCACCATTATGCAAGCACAACCGTCCAACAGTCGAAGAACATTTGAACATGCAACCACAAGGAATTTAGGGATTTTATTATATATGGCCCATAATAACGTCAAGATTCATAGAATCTGGTCAAATCTCTGCGTACGCAACCCCTGTCCGACGTACCCCATTGAAAACAGGTACCTTTGTGCAAAGGATCATTACCTCGTGTGCTCAGGAGCGCTTCAGAAAACCGCTGACGGTTAAGACAGTCTGTTGCTGCATCTACAAATGCAAGTTAAAACCACCGTGCAAAGCAAAAGCCATACATCAACAAAACCCAGTGTCTTCAGTTCCAAACCGCTCACTGAGTGCTCAATGGAAAGGTGATGTAAAAATGTCTGTCCCAGCTTTTGGAAAGTATTGCAGGCGTCAAATTAAGAGTGAATATTGGCAAAAAAAAAGTTTGAACATTAGATATATTGTGTTTGTGGTGTATTCAACTGAAAATAGGTTGAAAGTGATTTACAAACCCATGTCTTGTTTTTATTTACATGTCACACAACGTCCAAATGTCATTGGAACTGGGGTTTGTACTTGGTACCAGATACTGAAAAAGTACAATCAGTCTGGTGTCGCAGTGTGACAACCACCTGACCCTGATTATGACCCACACCAAGGAGATGTGGACCTGTGAAAGCAGAGGAGACATCAGCCACAGGTCACCTGAGATCTTACCTTGGTGTTCCACATCAGTGAGGATCTCACCTGGTCCCTCAACACCACACACACACTCAAGAGGACTCAACAGAAGCTGTGGTTTCCGAGGAGGCTTGGCATCTGGCCTAAGATCCTCAGTAACTTCTACAGCTATATTGATGAGAGCATCTTCACCAGCGGATCACCGTATGACACTGCAGCACTACAGAGAAGATCGCCAGAACCTCAATGCCTTCTCTGCAGAGCACCTACAACAGCGCCAAGGACCACAACCTCCTACAACACCGACGCTCACCCTCCGGCCAGAGGTGCAGGAGCATGAAATGAAGGAAGGCTCGACTGAAGGACGCTTTCTACACAATTGCTGTAAGACTCCAAACAACTGACAGGAGTCAACCATGTTCTACCTCAGGACACTCAGATGAATAGATGTACCTGGTTGCTGCTGTCTCCGCACTTTCCATCTGGCGGTACTGAACTCAACTGTCCATTTGATGAAACTGTTAATTTTACTGTCTCCATACATCCGTCACACTCAGAGCTGCACCCAGCTGTTCACATTTCAGCTTGATATTATTTACATCTGGTTGCAATAATATGCTTGTTATTTGTCCACCTCTCTGGCTTCACTGTGGAAAGCAAAACAAGAATTTCATTGTGCAGGGAAACACCTTTCCAGCCTGTACATATGACAATAGACTCTGGTAAAAGAGAAGTAAAAAGGCAGACATTAAAACAGAACAAAATAAGTCCAGGGTACCAGATATGAAGAATCACAGGCCCTGTACTCAAGAAGTACAGGATACCGGGTAGGATCCCAGATGGACACCCAAAAGAACCCAGTCAAGAGGAGCTGGAGCTGCGGAGTGGAGAAAAGCCATTTGATTTGTCTACGGGGACGAGCTCAGAGAGAAAAAGAAAAAACAACCACCAACCAACGGTTCCATAAATGTTTACAAGTCTGCTGGGAGCCGACGATCCCCGGGATCAGAACCCCAGACAGGCTGCTTTCATTTTATTAGTTCCTGAAAAGTTAACAAAGGCAACGCAACAAAAAATCCCGTACATCCATAAAGGACAAACAAACAGAGAGTAGGAGAACCTGATGATCTGCAGAGTCAGTGAAGTTGAGCTGGAGGTGGTAACAAACAGACTGTGGGTGAAAGAGGAGCAGAGGAAGGTCAATTCCCTGGGATGCAAACCATCTATTCCACTGATCAGATTCAGAAGACAAAAGATCTCATCTGAAACCAGTCAAACCTGACACGTATGAAATGGTAAATCAAAATAAAGGATGCTTTATTTTGATAATCCACGGCCCTGTGGATTAATTTCCTATCGGAGAGACGTGGAATAAAATAAATAGTCTGAGATTCGAACGAACACGGAAAAATAAAGTAAAGATTGAGACGATCGGGTTCGAAGACGAATGTTTGACTTCAAACCAGCAAAAGTCAGCAGCTTCTAGAAGACAAACTACTATCGACTGTGAGCAGCAGCAGGAGACAGGAGGACAGAGGAGAACAGGACCTCAGAACTAGCCTGATGCCCACGGACTTCAACTTCATCTGCGAACCCAGACACTTCCTGTTAATGAGATAGTAAAGCTTTTTACGCTGTAGGTCTGATGTTGAAAATCCTGAGTTATCAGGCTCTCTTCCTCTGACCAACCTTTGAATATTGATTTGTGATTTCTCTTTGACCTCCACCTTTTCACCCACAGTGTGTGTGTGTGTGTGTGTGTGTCCACAGGCCCATTCCTGCCATGTGTGAGTAGGAGGGCGGTGGCAGGAAGTGGCATGGGTCCATCCCAACGCTCCTCAGCCATGGACAGGGGGCGCGAAAGCTGCGGGCCTCATCTTCATCTCACTGAAGGTGACGGAGATGTCTTCACCTTTCCAGGTGGTCCAGATCAAGCCCTGGCAAACACAGACAGGTGTCGTTAGCGCCGCGTCTTCTTGTGGCCCGCTCCGCAGGAGGTTCTGGGTCACCTGGTGGTTGACGTCGATGCCGTACAGGCCGTTCAGGTTGGCCTGGTGGCAGTTCTTGTACCACCAACCCCCCCTGTAGGACATGGCGCAGCGGGTGATGAAGGCCCCGGGGTCACGGTCTCTGGTGGAGAAGATCCGGTTGTTATGGTAGCTGAGCGAGTCGCCTGGAATGGAGAGGGGTTTTGAGTGACGACCAGTTGCGGACTAGTTCTGCTCGTTGGACTCGGTTGCCTCGGCTCACCCGCTGTGCCGCTGTATCCAGACACCGTCAGCCTGTAGTTCCTCCTGGCCACCTGGAAGGTGTCATAGGTGGCGAAGGCGGAGTCGTCGCCGTCTCTCAGGTCGA
Organism: Fistularia commersonii; assembly: GCF_037954325.1. Taxonomy (NCBI): domain Eukaryota; kingdom Metazoa; phylum Chordata; class Actinopteri; order Syngnathiformes; family Fistulariidae; genus Fistularia; species Fistularia commersonii. The sequence continues at coordinate 577,026 of NC_141307.1, read as the reverse complement.
CACGCAGCATCATCCTGCCGGATGCCGTCAGGTTGTGGATGCTCTCCAGGCCTGCGAGGGCACCGCCAGCAAAAAGTTAAAAGACGACCGGAATCCAAACACAGTATTAAAATAATATAGTAATAATGTGTTAATTACGTTAATAAATGTATGTCAAAGAATGGAAAATGACTTGAATCGCAAAAACAATGAAAAAATAAGAACGACGATGATAGCTTCATAACAATACAAATAATCAGTGAAAATTAAAGTTGCAAACATTTGTGTTTGGTTCGCTTGACGTCTTGGTCGACGTTTTGTGAGTTTCTCTCATGGCGGCCGCCAACAGAGGGCTGTGATTGGCTGGTGCTCACCGAGCCAGAACTCTCCGCTGGGGTCTCCGAAACCCCTCACGTACTCCTTCCATCCCCGGAAGAAGTCCTCGGACCCGTCCTTCCTCCTCTGGAACACCTGGGCAGAGGACGGGACAGGCCGTCACCGTGGACAGTCAGGACACCGTCCCGCCGGCAGGATGGTGACATCAGCTCACCGTCCAGCCTCCGCCGTCCGTCTGCATGTCACAGTAGACCGTCAGCGGTGCCCCGCTCTCGCCAGAGGGGAAGATCTCAGCCACGCCGGACAGCAGGATGCCGTTGAGGAGCTCCTGCGAGCAGTCGGTAGGGAAGGGGAATCGCAGGACGGCGGTGGTGAACGCCGTGGAGATGATGTCGGCGCCGCCCTCTTTCTGCAGCTGCACCTTGTACTCTGCCCCGGGCCGGAGCCTGGTCAGGTTCAACTCTGTTGTCATGGCGCCCACAACCACTTCCTGTGAAGGAGGAGGGAAACGGAAGTCATAGCAGGAAGCTGTCAGACACCAACTTCCTGTTGGTGACAAAAAGGGGCGCCACTGACGCGCCCCGTCAAACGCGCCTTGGCGTCTTGTCCCTCCGTCTGGTATGTCAACTTGTAGCTGCCGGCTGGTTCGGAGGCCGGTTTCCATGACAACGTGGCCGTGCGAGGGGTCACGTGACTGGCCCTCAGGTCCTGTGGCCCGTCGTCTGCAGCGCCCCCCGACGCTTTGAAAAGAAACGACCGGTCACTAAGAACAAGATCGTTTCCCTGAATGTTCTTGTGATGTTCTGGGGGAGAAGGGGGCGGGGCTGACCGGCAGTGGTGAAGGAGGCGGCGGCGGTCCGGCTCTCGACGCCGCCCTGCAGGCTGCTGATGGTCACGCTGTAGGCGGTGGATCCCTCCAGGCCGCCGAGGAGATGCTGGGCGACGTTTCCCGACACAGAGACCCGCAACCCCGACCCTGGACAGGAGAACACAGTGTCAAAGGCAAGACAATCCACAATTGAACCTCTGATAGGAGCTGGGGGAGGTTTGAAGAGGTTTGAGCACACCTCAAGGACTTCTTATAAATTAGTCAACAACATTCAGACAACAAGACGACGTTGGATCAACAACCAGGCAGCACCTCCCAGAGGATGAAGATATAAAAATCATTCAAATGAACGAGTGGTGGAACAATATTTGAACAATAAACAGATCATTTAAAACGGGCAACTGGAATAGCAGAGTGTGTATATGGTCATTTGGTTGCATCACACACACTCACCGTTTCCGGAGCTGTAAATGATGGTGTACTCATCGACGGCCGCCAGCGCCGGTCGCCATAGTAACAGAGCGTCGGTGTCGGTGACATTGATGGCCCGCAGGTCGGAGGGGGGGTCAGGGTCTGACAGGAAAAAAAGAAAATGGGTTCATTACTAACAAAAAGATATGACTAAATTAAAATCACACCTTAAGCTGATTGGTGGAAAAAACAGGGACATTATAAAAAAACAAATCAAATGTGAATCATGTATTCTTGAATGTTTTTAAACGATGAAGTATAAAACAATCAAAATCAAGTTCAGAGAATAAATAAGTCTCTAATTTTTAAATTTCTCTTAATATGTAACTGAACCCCAAATTTCCTGCAATGTTTTCGAACTAGAAAGCTGACTTGTTTGTCTGAAAGTCAGTGAAAATAAGTGCAATTGAAACCATACGTGTGGCGACGGTCTCTCTGACAGGGTCACTCTCGTCCAATCCAAGGATGGAGATGACGTTGACCTCGTAGGCCGAGCCCGGGGCCAGCTGGGTCAGCTCCAGGGTGGAGTGGTTCCGCTCCAGTGACACTGAAACCGGCTCGCCTAAAACACACAGATGGTCATGAACCGCCGCCACCATGAGCACTGTCTGTCTGAGCTCACGTCCGAAAATGACGCGACACAAAATTAATTAAAGCCTTATAACCCGAGACCTCTGACACAAGAGTGAATGTTTATGGAAAAAAATGAATCGGCAAGTGGTGATTAGAGATTATTAAAAAAAAGAAGACATGGAAGTCAAAGAATAAAATCATTAAAACACGGCTATGAATCCACAACCACACTGTCTACAATGGACTACTGCACCTGTCTCCTCTTTAGCCTTGTGTCAACATTCAAGGAACAGCCATTCATTCCCCAACTTCAAATCACTACTCAAAACCCATCCGTCTAAATCGTACCATTCCATCTGACCCAGCTGCTGCCACTTTTAGTTAAACATAAAAAGTTGTGTGTTAGACCATTTTGTTTCTTTGGATCTGAATTGCGTATGACCGTCTGGACCCTACACTTCAGTGTTTCATAGGGCACCTGAAAGGAAAGTCCTTCTAGGCTCACTGTCATCCCACTACTCATAACTTTAGTGTTCAATGAACGGTTTTGGACTGGAGAGAAGGCCGAGAACATGGAGCAGATCCAGGTAGGAGATCATAAAGAAAACCGTGAGAGAGAACCCAGGAAAGGGAGCGTGTGAAACATGGAGATACCAGGCAGGACAACATGGAGAGAAAACAGAAAGAAAAACAAAGAAAAAAAAAGAACAGATGCAGGAGGACGTAGAGAAAATCACAAGAGAGAAGCCATGCATGAGTAGAGGGAGGGAACACAGGCAGGAGAACATCTAGAACTGAGAGAAGGAACACAGGCAGGAGAACATGGAGAAACCAGAAAAGACAGAACCCACGCAAGAAGCCGTGTAATGTGGAGAACCAAGGTAGAGGAACATAAAAAACATGGGAGGAGATCCCAGACAGGAGAACACAGAGAACACAACCCTGGCAGGACCTCACAGAGAACAGATGAGAAAAGACAGAATGTGGTGTATGGAGAAAGGAGCTAAGAAAACCTTGAAAATGTTAAGAGCACCCAGAAAGAAGAACACACTGAGAACCAAAGCAACCCAAGAAAGACATGGACAAAACACTGAGAACCCTGGAAGGAGAGCTTTGAAAATTTCAGGAAAGAGATGAAACCCTGGGAGGGGAACGTTGAGAACCCAAAGAGAAAGGAGAAAACTGAGGAGAACCCAGGAAGGAGAACAAACGGAACCCATGAAGAACATGGATAGAACACTAATAGAACCCCGCCAAGAGAACATGGAGAGAACCCAGGAAGGGGAACATCTAGCACACATGGAACACAGAACTCAGACAGGGGAACACAGAAAGCAAACGTGATGAGAACCCAGGTACAAGAACGGGGGAGAAGATAAGGAGAACATGGAGAGAACCAAGGCTAGAGAACATTGAGACAATCGAAAACACCAGGAGGGAACCCAAGCAGGACATCATGGAAAAAAAAGACAACAAAGGTAGGAGAGCAGGGAGAGAACCAAGGTTAAAAAACACAGACAGGAGAATATGGAGAGAACCAAGGAAGGGGAACATCAAGTACATGAGGAAGGAACCCAGGCGGGAGAACATAGCACTAATACCAGACAGAAACCTAGCAGGAGAACATCGAGAGAGAAACTGCGAATAGCACCTAGGCAGGAGCACATTGAGAAAACAGGAAATGGAACATGGAGAACAAGAAGGGAGCCATGGCACGAGAAAAAGGGGAGAAGCTCGGGAGAACATGCCGAGAAACAAGGCTGGAGAACCCGCGAAGAAGAGCATGGATAGAGCACAGAGAGCACCAAGGCAGGAGAACACACTGAGGGACAAACCTGGAGAGCACAGAAAACAAACGTGAGAACATGGAGAGAAAAAGGGGGAGCACACAGAACCAAAGAGAGACGACATGGATAGAATGTGAAGAGAACCCAGGTGGACAAGGAAGGTAAACATCGAGGAAACAATCCAGACAGGAGAACATGAAGAGAACCCACATGGGATATACTTTGAGAAACAGTGAGAGAGAACCAAGGAAGAATGTGGAGAACAAAGAGAACGTGAAGTCAAGAAAAAGAACCCAGGCAGGAAACCATGAAATACAGGAGAACAGACAGACCATGGATCAAACACTGAGAACCCAGGTGGAGAACATGTGGAAAAAAAGGGGAGAAGAGAGGAGACAGGCAGAAGAATATGCAGAACATTGAGAGAAGAAGGACAGAATCCAGGGAGGGGAGAAACCAAAGAGAAAACCAAGGCAGGAGAACATGGGGAGAAGATATGGAGGAGAACATGGAAAGAAATTAAGCTAGAAAACCCAGGCAGGAGAACGTGGAGAAAACTGTGAGAGAGAGAGAGAGAAAGCCCTGGAAGGAGACCGTTGATAGAAGCCAGGTAGAAGAACATGGAGAACAAGGAGCGCATAGAACCAGACCAGGAAAAGGAGAAAACAGAGAGAGAGAACGTGGCGAGAACCCAGGCAGAAAAAACTTTTAGGGAACAGTGAACGAGAAAGAACCCAGATAGGAGAACATGAAACCTTCATAGACGCCAGGGAGGAGAACATAAGGGCAAGAGAATGCTGAGAGAACACAGAGAACCCTGGTGGAAAAACAAATAGAGGAAGAACGTGAGGAGAACCAAGGCAGGAGAACTTTGAGAGGAACTCTAGAGAACCCAGGAAGATGCTGGAGAAAGGAGGGAAAACTGAAAACCCAGGCGAGAGAAACTTGAGACACTGGCAGACAAAGAGCATATAGAAGAATGATGAGAGAACCCAGGAAGGGGAAAGAAGAGCTCAGCAGGATGAGATGGAGAACCAAGACAAGAGAAAAAAAGGCAGGAGAATGTGGACAGAATGTGAGGCAGAATAACAGGGAGAAACCAAGAAAACATAGAGGGAGGGAGAACATGAGGAGACTCCAGGCTGGAGAACATTAAGAACACAAAGAGAGCCCAGAGAGACCAAAGGCAAAATAATACATTGGGAGAACATGATAATCCTGGTGGGAGAACGTTGAGAAGGGAAGGACTACAAGAACACGGAGACAAACCCAGGCAGGAGAACATGGTGAGAACCCTGCTGGGACATGGAAAGAGCACTCAGAGAACCCAGGCAGGAGGACATGGAGAAGACCATGAGACACAGAACAGTGACATAGTTGTCTATTTTCACCCTTATTGTCCTTTCTTTCTTCTCCGTTCTGTTGTCCCTTCTTACCCTTGATGATGATGTTCTCCTCTGCTGTCTATCTATCTGTGGATGTCTTCTGCTCTATATTTATTATTTACATCCATGTTTATTGCTGGGACAAAAATATCTCCCCTATGGGGATCAATAGAGTTTATCTTGTTTTAACCCTGGGAGAACATTACAAGAACACAGAAGAGGGAACATCAAGAACATCAGGAGGGAACCAAGGCAGAAAAACATAGAGAATGTAGAGATTACGAAGGCAGAAGATAAACAGAAGACACAGAAAACCCAAGCAGAACATGGATAGAACATTAAGAGGGGAACATGAGGACAAGGAGAAAGAACACGGAGCATTTAAGGAGCGCCCAGACAGAAGAACAGAGAATCCAGAGAGCAGAACGTGGAGAAATAGGACAGGAACAGGACGACCCAAGAAGAACACTGAGAGAACCCTGATGGGACATAGATGGAACACTGAAAACCAAGGCAGCAGAACTCTGCAAAGAGATAGACCTGTAAGAGGGCCCAGGAAGAAGGTCATGGAGAACAAGGAAAAACTGAGACCTCCGGTGGGAGAACATACAGAGAACCCAAGCAGGAAATCATTGAGAAAGAAAGAACTCTGGGAAAGGAACATGAGAACTAGAAGAGAACCCGAAGAGTAGAACATTGAGACAACCCAGAAAAGATTGAGGAGAACAAGGAGAGAAGCAAGAGAGAACCCTGGTGAGAACACAAGAAGAGAAACATGGTGAGAAAACAGTGAGACAGACAACAAAGGTAGGAGAACATTGAGAACCAAGGAACGGAGAAAACAGAAGCAGGGGAACATCGAGGGAACCGCAAGAGAGAGAAACCAGACAGAAGAGCGTGAAGTGTAGAGCAACAAGATAGGGAGGAGAACATGTGGAACTTAGGTAGGAGAACACAGGGAACAAGGATAGAACCCAGGCAGAGGAGGAGAACCAAGGTGGGAGAACGTGAAGAGAACCCAGAAGACCTTGGAGAGAATATGGAGCAGACACAGAACACCAGCAGGAGGCCACGGAAAGATCACGAATAGAACCCAGGCAGGAGAACACAAGGACAACCAAAGCAGGACACTTATAGAACACCAAGAGAACCCAGGCAGAAGAAAAAAAGAGCAAATAGTAGCAGAGATGGAACCCAGGTGGGAGAACACGGAGAACGTAGAGAACGCCAGCAGGGAAGCATGAAGAGAACCCAGGCAGGAGAATGTAGTGACAACCCAAGCAGGAGACTGCAGAGAATTTTACAGAGAAAGAGGAGAACAGAGAGAACACAGAGAAACAAGCCAGGAGAACAAGGTTGAGAGAACCTAGGAAAAGGAACATGGAGAACAAGGACAACCAACCAGGAGAACATGGAGAGAGAAAGGGATCTCACACTGAACCAAAGCAGGAGGACATGGATAGAACGTGAAGAGAACCCAAGTAGGAGAACACGAAGAACGGAAGGGGAGAACCCTGGCAGGAGAATGTTGAGAGGACCCTGGAAGGAGAACATCAGGAACATGGAAGGTAGAACATGGAAAACATAGAGAGCATCGATACAGTGGAACAAACTGAGAAGCCGAGGAGAACATTAAAACGTGAAGAAAAACAAGGCAGGAGAACTAGGAGAAAAGAGGCAGAGAGAGAACCCAGGAAGAAGAATGTGGAACACATTGAGAGAACATGAATTACAGAGAAAGAAGATGTGGGAGGACATCAGAAGATACAGAAAAAAAAGAGAACATGGACCGAACCTGAGAACCCTGGCAGGAGAACAGAGAACCGAGGCGAGACCATGGATTTGAGCTTTTCCCTGGAATACCCACGCCCACCAATAGATGGCCTACTCCTCACACACTCTGCTGGAGGGTTGTATCACTGACAATCTTCTGACTGTGGAAACTGGACTTGATGTTCCTCAAATGAAGACATTTTGCCCTTCGTCTAAGTCTCTTCTTCACTTCTGAATGTAAGAGGGGCTGAACAGAGGAAGTCTCACAGATGTGGGGAGAAACATCCTCAAGTGAAGAAAACCAAGTCCAGTTGCCACGACAACAATTCACCATGAACTAAAGGGATGAGAACCTCCAGACTTCATTTTCCCCATTGAACCCTTCGTTAAAATGAGCGCGTCACGGAAAAGAAAACTGTACAGTGAATGCAGACTTTAACAAAATATTTCTTTCCAGATCCGATCAACGGCCGTATTCTTTATCCGACGTCCGGTGGTGGAGCATAGGGACTGACGGGGTTGCTTCCAGGAGGTCTTCCATAGCTAGCAAGGCGGCCTGTCCACTGGGGAGGGAAAGTAGGCAACCTGGCAACTAGTTGAATTTGTAACATAGCATTTAGGTCCTCACAGACTGGCTGACACGGGCGGCAGCTGTCCAGGTGGACCAAATAAGTTGACAAAGTGGAACCGCTGGGAAAAAAAATCACAAAGAACTGTGACAACCGAGGCACGTTTTAAGCTGGCATTCAAATTAGCGGTTAGCTGAGATGCTGACGTTGTTTGGCTCGCCCTTCATCTGTGAGCAGACATTTAGCATCCCGTACACCAGCGAAGCTGTCACAGATCCAAGACAGCTGACCAACACCTTCACATCCATCCTGAGAATCCCCAAAAGACAACAAACTCCACATGATACACTGGCAAGAAAGGGGGGTCAATAAGGCCGGATCCTTCCATGCAATGGTTGTTATTTTTGCCTCTACTCTGTCATTTCTATCAATTCACACAGACACCCCACCTACCTGTTCCTGGCCTGGACCATCTGACTGTGACCCGCAAGTCAAAAAGTTTGCCAGCCCCTGACATTGAGGGAAACCAGACTGGAACCCGTCAAAGACGTGGATTGGACAATGAGAACGCCGGCAGGAGAACACAGAACGTTGAGAGAACCAAGGCGAGAGAAAGAGAAACTGGGAGGGAGAACATGGACAGAACCCAAGGCCAGAAGTCAAGAAAAAGAACCCAGGCAAGATCATTGACAGGACAAAGGCAGGAGAAGAAGGAGAGAAGCAAGGGAGGAGAACATGGAGAACCAAGGTCAGAGGAAACAGCCACGGGAAGGGAAAAAGAAAGAAGGTGCAGAGATCCAGATGGGAGAAGAATATTGATACAACCCAGGAAAGGGAAAATGGAGAACAAGGAGAAAAACAAAGTAGGAGAACAAGGACAGAAACTCGGGAGAACATGGAGAGATCCGAGGCAGGGGAACATCAAGGAAAAGAGAGAATCGAGGCTGGAGAACAGAGGGAATCCAGGCAGAACATGGACAGAACATTAAAAGAACCCAGAAAGGAGAACATGGGAAATGTTAAGAAAGCACAGGCAGAAGAACACATTGAGAACTCAGGTTGGTGAACATGGAGAAAACAGCTAAAGAGAGAGACCAAGGATAGAAGAAACCCAGGAAACCACGGAGGGGGAACATCAAGATAACAAAAAGAACCTTGGGAGGAGAACATTGAGAAAACAGTGAGCGAAACAATCAAAACAGGAGAACGTAGAAAACTCAATAAGAGGAACATCAACAAGAGGGAACCTGGACAAGAGGACATGGAGAATCTAGAGACAACTGGGGCAGAGGAACGTTAAGAGAAACTACGGAGAACAAAATAGACAGAACCTAAGCTAGAGAACCCTGGTAGGTGAAAATAGAGAAAAAAGAGAATATGGAAGCAAGGAAGGAGAACATAGAGAGCAAATGTGAAGAGAACTCAGGCAGAAGAACATTGAGATAATGGAGAAAGAACCCTGGTAGAAACTCAAGACCACAAGGAGAGAACCCATGGGTGAACATTGAGAGAGCCACGGCGGGAGAACATAAAGAATAAGACAGAGAACCCAAGTAAGGGAGCACATGGAACATGGAGAGAGGCCAAGCTGGAAAAACAGAGAGGACCCAGGCAGGAGAATGTGGAGGAAACAAGGAGAGAACTGAGGAAAAGGAACATCTAGAACAAAGAGGGAACACAGAAGAGAAAACTAAGAACCCAAGTAGAAGAACATTGGCAGACACAGAACATATAGAAGGAGAATGACGAGAGAACCCAGGAAGGAGAAGGAGGAGAGGAGATCGGTAGGATGACATGGCGAGAACCAAGGCAGGAGAACATGGATAGAAGATAGGAAGAGGAACATCAACACCAGGAGGGAAACCAGCCAGGAGAACATGGAGAGAACCTCAGCACAAGAACATAAAAAACACAATAAAGAGAACATTATGTGAAAAAGGAGAACACAGAGAACCAAGGAATACGAACATCAAGAACATGAGGAGAGAACCCAGGAAAAAGAACATAGAGAGAACTGAGGCAGAATAACAGGAAAAACCCAGGGAACCTGGAGCTAGGGAGGAGAGCATGAGGAGACCCCAGGCTGGAGAACATTGAGAAAACAAAGAACCCAGATGGGAGAACATGGGAGAAAGGAAAATACAGAGACACAGCAAGAAGGACAGACAGAAACCAAACAAGTGGACCAGGTTAGAACCCAGGAAGAAGAGAACCTAAGCAGGAGAACTTGGAGAAAACCTAGCCAGGGGAGCAAGGAGGGAACACTGGAGGCAATGGAAGGACCACCCAGACAGGAGAACATGCAAAGAGAACCCAGTCCAGATGTGAGCCAGAACCCTTCCATCTATGATCCTTGGGATCACCACAGCAACCCCTCAGGTAGGTTCTCCAGTCTCACCATCATCCAGGCTGGTGTAGGTCACCTTGAAACCGTCCACTGGGCTCTTTGGTTTGACCCAGGAAACAGTCATCGAGTTCTCCGACACGTCGCTGAAGACCACGTTGGACGGTGGCTCCGGCCCTTCAGGTGGGGTACACGACAGGGAATCAAGCACATTTCAGGAACGGCAGACAACAGTAACATGGAACATGGACAAACATTTAGGAAACGAGACGCTCCACAAAGACATGAGTGTGCAATGAAGGCAGAACATGGAACTACAACAATGGCCTCCACTCAGAGGTCAGGTGTTCCAACCCCCAGGTGGTCATGTGTATATATGCGGCGGTGCAGACATATATACAGTATAGGGTGATATACAGTGCAGGCAGCAGGTCCTGGACAGCAGGCGAACATGAAGTTAGCCGCTCACCGGAGGAAACCTGAAAAATGAGGCGTGGAGGATATGAAGGATGATCCACAGAGAGAGAGAACACGGGAGAACCTTCATTTAAAATTAAATTTTAAAAAGTTGGATGCTTTCAAAAGGGCTTGGTGCTTCAGATCCATCAAACAAGGTCATAGCTCTAAGGGAGGTCAGATCAATGCTAATTTAGAACTGTGAGGTTCCAAAGGAGCTTCTCTTTAGTCTTGCTGTGTTCCAAAGTTAAGTGAAATCACCAGCAGCGCCCCCTGCAGTTACAACCTTCGGAGGGAATATTTGTCCCAGCATGCTGATCCTGTTAGCTTGTGAATGAACGAGCTAGCTCGACGGCTGATGTCTATTTGAAACCTCACTCCAGGCGACTGATGGTGACTAACATGCGAATACCTTTGCTCCCAATTGGGAACGACATGGCAACTGGATGGAGGCGCCACAAAAATGTTGCCAAAATCTACCAACTTTTAGGCCCAAAGTGGTGAAAATACAAACGCAGTGCTAAATTTAAATATTTTACAGGAAATAAAAAATTGCTAGTTGTCAGTGTGACAACCAGCACACTACATGACATTTTATTCAGAATTGGCATAGATACTATAACTCAAAACAAGATGCACCACCTGCTGTCAAGAAGCTATGCCACGACACGTCCTAGTCAGTTCATGTCTCTCTGCTTGCTGGCTAGTGTAGATGCAAATGTATTCATCTGGAAAAGGCCAAACTCGGCCACCATATCGTTTGGCCTGAGAAAGAAATAGTCGGTTGAACAAATGGGTTGATGGAACTGAAACTGTAAATCATGTGCTTACAGTTCTCAAGAGCACTCCAACCCTCCTGCTCTTGAAGTGAAAAATGGCTGGAAAGCGATGTGTGAGTAAGACGACATCCCACATCGTATTAAAGACAGGTGACAATTAGTTGCATCGGCACTGTTGATCAGTAGGACATGAAGAGCGGTGCGGCCAGGAGACATACGGGTGAACTGTTATTTTGTCAATCAAGAGGAAAGGACTTTTCTGGACAGGACGTCACAACATAGCGGTGATGTTGCAGGATTGCATGGCAGCCATTTGTGTTGTTGTGCTGTCTCGAGGGGCTTGTACCTGTACTGATGACCAGCTTGTGCATCCTGGACAGAAGGCCAGGAGACTTTCCAAGCAAGGTCACAAAGTACTCAGTCCGTGGATGCAGGTCCTCGAACTGGAAGGAGCGAGTCGAACCGGGAAGAACTTTTTTGAAGGTCTGGTCACTTCCCCTTGCGGGTTTGGTTTCTGCCTCTCCACGAACCCTCGGGCTCTGGGTGACGACGTGTTCGACAAGTTTGTTTTCTTCGGGTTTTTCATCTCCTTTGTCATCGGACTGTTGACGCTCTCCTTTTTTACCACCCTCGGAATCTTCTCGTTTGGACTCCTGACTTTCTCGCCTCTCCTCGCCTTTCCCCACTTCTTTCCTGGTCACTACAAAGTTTTTATACTTTCCCTCGGGAGCATCCCACCTGACTCTGAATCCATCAGAGGTGCGGTCTATAACTTGGACATTGTTCAGAGGTTCCCGTGTGATGTCGGAGGAAAGAACGGTTGAATCGGTAGGAGGTTTGGATCCTGCAGCTCTTGTTTCTTCGGTTCCATTGTCTAGTTTTTGGATATGCTTTTTTTTGTCTCCCACCCTGGGAGGCTGTGCTGCGATCCTTGGAATATGGGGTTGTCTCTTTGGAAAGGCGGCGGGTTTCAAGGGTCTCTGTCTTGAGTCGGAAGTCATTTGTTTTGGATTTGGTCGACGCTGGATGGGAGTGCCAGGAATTCTTCCTGAAGTAACCCTATCTTCATCGGTGTCTGGGACATATTTGGAATATGGACTATTAGGTTTTACCTGTTTAACTTGCGTTCTTACCTGGTTAACCTGCGGCCTGATGGTACTTGCATCATCGCCTACATGGACACTTTGGACCAGCTCCGCTTTGTCCTGATTCCCAGTTTGGATTTCTTGGATCGGGCTCAGAATATTCGGAACTCCGGATCGTTCATTTGGGACTTTGGATTTATCTCCTTTATTAGCTAATGTTTTGCTGACCAGAGCTATGGAATGATTTGTTCTGGGATCCCCGAGCTTTTGCGGTGTAAATGTTGTCGTCTTTCGAGATAGCGGTTGCCGTTTTGGCGAAACAACTGGCCTGGAGGCTCCATCTCTGTAATCATGGGATGGCTGTTTGGACAGTGGTCTCTTGTGAACCATAGCACCAGGATTTTCAGCACCTTTCCCTTGTTCCTTTTCAGTATTCATTCTGGAGTCAGTATCTGGAATCCGAACTTCTTCGTCTTCTGGAGATTTGGAAGTGGGGATGAGGTTGTCCTCCTTTTCTGACTGCTGAACTTGCTGAGCGGTCTTGGATTTCTCACCTGAGTGGACGCTCCGTATTACCTCCGGCGTGTCTCGGTCACCTGCTTGTGCAGGTTGGACTTGCTGGGTCAAGTTGGTGCCGTCCCTCATTCTTGATGGGCTATCTGGGATTCCAGGTCTTCTCTCAGCTTGTAACTTGCTAGCTTGGGTTCCATGGCCTCCATTTTGCATTCTGGTGGGGAGGGGTTTGCGTACAGGACCTTGACGTGGAGGTTGGGGTGGTCTGAGGATTGTGCGAGTTCTGTTTCGGAAAGGACCCACATACAGATGTGGATTAGTTTTAGGGGTTGGTTGAGGAGGAGGAGGGACTGCCTCCGTGGAGATTCTGTCACTAGCTGAATCAGTAGGGTTTGTCACTTCTGTCCATGTTCTTACAGCTGGATAGGACCCTCTGGAAATGAAAGGTGAAGTAGCTGGCTGAGCAGTAGGCAAAATCCTGTTCCGGTTGGTCTCCGTCTTAGGTTTCATGGGTCTGAAAGGACGGATGGGGTACCTGGGATTTGGGTGAGTTCGGTTCTGAAGAGGTCTCCTGTTGGAAAGCGGGTAGCGCCACGGTCTCCCTGCTGGAGAAAGATTGAGATCTGCCAGTCTGCCTTTTCCCACTGGCATTTTTTTCTGATTCTGTTCAACCCCCGGGGCTGTAAGGGTACCTGTGCCATCCTCATCTTCATTTCTAGCTCCAACCACGGTCTGCACCTCAAAAGGAGGTGGATTGGATGAAGTGGGGGGAAACTCCTGACTCCTGAAGGGTTTTTTAGGTGGGTTGACATTCACAGGAAAGGGGAAACGTTGACGGTTTTTTGAATCAAAGTGTGTTCTCCTTTGAGGAGGTACTAACTTTGGGTGTGGTCGACGACTGACCCCTATGGGGGGTACGTTCCTCCTTTCTGGAGAACCCGTGTCAGAGATCCGTCTGTCAATCTCGAACTGACTGGGTTTTAATGAATCAGATCTTTCCGAGCCGGGGAAGGGCGAGGACAGCGGAGTCATCGGCGAAATGAATGGCAGCGATGTTGGTGAATGAGACGACGTCAACGAGACGGGTGTTTCTGATGATTCCTCGGATGAGGAGTCAGATGACGAGGCACCTGTTGACTGGGCGGAAGGAGAGGACGAGAAGGGCAAGAGAGGCTCCAGTCCACTCAAGATCTGTTTCCTCACTGAGTCATCCTCCACTGCAATTTTCGGCAGGTCCGCTCGGTGGACCGAGAATGTTGTGACGTTCAAACTGTTGAAAGTGTCAATCAGGACTTTCTGTAAAGGATCCGGGGGATGACTGATGTCGACCCCCGTGGAAGGTGGCTCAGAATCAGATGAAGGCTGCAGAAGTTTCAGAGGCATGTCGTCCATTTCAGAAGAACCCTGACTTGAGTCTGATGTGGTTCTGTCTATCAGCACCGCTCCCTCCCCGGCGCACCCACTGCCTCTGTCCTTTTGGGGAAATCTGATGTGTGTCACTTTGATTTTGTTCAGACACTTTCTCTCACCGCTCAGGTGGGCGCTTGGCAGTTGGGACGCTGGGCTGCTGCTGCCCTGCACTCCTGCCCTGACAGTGGGAACTGGTGCGTCTGAGCTTCTTCGCTCGCCGCTTCTGCTGTCCGACGTCACATCCGATTCGAGGTCGTCGCTCCTCTGTGTTGTCCATGTCGTGACGCTGGGGTCTTTCCCAGCCAGAGCTATGGTCCTGTTTCCTCTGACGGGGGGTCCTGCTTTGAGTTTTTTGGCTACTAGCGCCACCTTCTTTACATTTCGGCTAGGAATCGTTCTTAGAGGGGCATAATTTCTACCTCCGGGCTGAACTCTGGTTCCATTCCATCGCAGCAAAGTGGGAGGATGTTGCTTCTTGGACCATACAGGCCTTTTGGCCAAATTCAGCCTGCTGCCATTTTTGTTGTTGATTAGAGGTTTAGTTCTGGCAATCACAGTGGCCGGGGGATCTTTGCTAAATCCACCAACTCCACTGTCTATTAAAGAGCCGCCGATGTTCACCACCTTCTTCTCCTCCCCCTGTTGGTCATTAACTCGCTTCTCAGGCGATGCGCTTGACTCCAGCTCTTTGACACTGCCTTCTTGCCCCGGCGAGGGTGTGACCAGTGTCGCTGCGGTTGCCACGGCGACTGCAGGAAATGTACTTTCTAAAGACGTGAAAGGGAGCGAGCATTTGGAAACAGTTAGGGTTATCAAACACTGCCGAGGGGACTCGAGCTAGTCAGAAAAGAGAGGGACATCTTGAATAATGATTAGGATCACTGTTAAAGCCTGACTTAAGTTAGCCCAGGTTTCTGGGACCGGCATCACCACTCGACCTGTGAGGAGAGAATCAGAGCATGATTAGAGGAGAAATTGCTAACCGTGATTAGCTCCTTCATCTGATTTCCTTCTGAGCTTCATTTGTTTGTCTAAATAGAGAAGGCTGGTCCTCAAACGCATCATGACTCTGAATGTCCTGCAAATTGGGGTTTATCATGACTTTCCGTAATCAAGGGCATTTTGTGTGAGTGTTTAATTGGAAACAGGTACGTGACACAGCACTCAAAATCAAGGGGTTGAAAACATTTTGTTCGTGAGCTGTTGTCCTCTCAGGCATCATCTGAAAATAAATCTGCAGTTAGCGAGACAGTCAGTTTCAAGTTTCTGTGCTTAAAGAAAAGCTGGTCTCTTTCCTGTAAAGTGAATGGTGTGTTTCATCCATCAAAACCGTGATTGGCTCAAACTAGAACTGTCTCTTTGTGAAAGAGGAAAAACTAAGCAGATTATGGGATCTCAAGCTGTGAGTGGCTCGGCGGAGGTACTTCTACCAGGTGTGACATATGTCATGGTGTTCCACTCACCAGGAACCGCATGGGTGCTCGCCGGCTCGCTGTGACTGGAGCCCTTCTCCGCCACCAGTCTGACGTGATACAAACGCCCTGCCTCCAGCTCGGTGATGTGGGCAGAGTCCTGGTCGGGCTGGAAGGTGAGCTCCTGACTCTTCCCAGCGCCGTCGCTGGGTGACACGCTCAGACGGTACCTGTCAATCTCCCCCTGCGACCCCTCCCACTGCACCACTGCCGAGGTGGAGGTGGTCTTGACCACGCGGAGGTTGGTGGGACCGGAGATCACTGCGGGAGGGCGTGAAAGGAAAGCTGGTTATCCTGATGGCTCTCCTGCTGATGCCCTGGATTCATCAGAGGATCTTGAACACCCCATAGATGGAGGAAGAGCTGCTTGTCACTCATCAACAGACATATTGGATCATATCTGGAGCCGCCATCTTGGTTTTGGTTAGAAGCCAATGAGCTTAGGCCCCAAGAAGAATTCGACCAATCAGGTGGAAACAGGAAAGAACCCACTATTCAATCCCAGAGCAAAGCTGTTGGATTAATTCATTCATCTGCGAAGGATGAATATTCTTAGAAGTGTACCGCAGACCTCCGCCATCAGAGAACGGGACACAAACTTACAGGTCACAAACTGGCTGCTGGCTTCGGCGCCCCTGCGGCCCTCCGTCTCCCCAGTAACAGTGACGGTGTACTCCTGACCCGCCGCCAGCCCCCTCTGGGTGAAGCTGGTGAGGCCTCCATCAACGGGGACGCTGATCTGCTGGTCGCCTTCCTTCTATAAATGCATGTAGAGAAAAAAAAAGGGGGTTATTCAACTTCACCTGATCATCAGCAGGCCTGCTGGTGTCCTCAAGGTTTCTCACTGCCACACACACACACACACCCACACACACGTCAGGGCCACCTCATTCCCCGAGTGTAATTCTACACGCTGTTATGTTTCAGGAGCAACTCCTTCCAGAGTGCTTAGGAGATATGGCTGAGGGATGATCTCCAAAGCTGCAGACTAGGAACGTCACGTTTCCAACGGTAATAACAGACTGATAGAAAAAACACGAGGCTGCTGGTTGGAGGAACGGAAAGAGTGGCTGCAGGGAACAAACACACACACGGGGTTCAACGCCCTTCCAAGCTCCACTGAAGCATAAAAGTGGGTTCTCTTGACGTCACGGACACGTGGACATCAGGATCCTGGTAGTTTTGGGTTCTCTCATGCAGCTGCGAGATCTTTGGCTGGTGGACTGACGTTGTCACGGCGACTGTCACCGCACGACACCCTTGGGGCTACTTGACCCCACCGAGCACCCCGATGGACGTCACGGAAATAAGCCCGAAAAACCTCATAAACCCGAGGCGTCTCCTGCGCCAATGCGGCTGAAAGCTCATTACCACATCACCACCGCATGGACTCAAGTGGGTGGTTGCCAAGCAACGGAGAAGCGGGACCAAGAGTTTGGGATCCGAACGCTAATGACATCATCCTGCTTTGACCCGTTTTGAACATCCTGATTGGTTCCCAGTCCACTTTTACTGGTCCACACTGATCCCCATCCGCTTCGATTTATCTTTATTGATCTGTTCTTTTTTGGTTTTATTTGATCCCAGTCCACCTTGACTGGTCCTGATTGATCCATTTCCACTTCAATTGGTGCTCATTGATCAGTTTGCTTCAATTGATCCTGATTGATCCCAGTCCAATTGAACGTGCCTTGCTTCATTTGGGTTGGTCCTGAATGCTCATTATTGTTCAAGATTCTTCTTCATTGTACCAAACAGTCCTGATTGGTCCTGGCTGGTTTTGACTCATTCGTGTTTTTCCTGAGTCCATCCTGATCGATCCTCGTTCGTTCCAAGTGGTCCTTATTTATTTTGAACGGCCCTTTATACTCCTGAATGGTCTAATCTCTTCTTGACTGGTCCCGGCCAGTTCTGATTGATCTTTGTCTTTGTCGGTCCTGATGGGTCTAAGCTCACGCTGGTTCCTCCTGACATGTCTCAACTTATTCTGACTAGTCCCGATTTGTCCTCCCTTGGGGCATCGTTTCTCATCTGGACACTCTCAAGCCTAGAACTGGTCCGTTTCACCCTGAGGATGTTTTTCTGCCATCTTTGTAGAAAAAAAAACCTTCTACTCTTTCTTGATTAAAAAGGAAAAAAGGAGAAGAGAAACAACTCTGAGGAGTGGAAAGTGGAACAGATGGGGCGGGTCAGGGGGCGATCGGAGAGGATGCAGATGTGAGATGCTTGTTGCTGAGCAACACTCACAAACACTGTCAAAAACATGGCGGCTGCCAGGGAGGTGACATCATCGCAGCTGTGTCACAGAAACAAGAGGCAAGGGCGTGGGCGAGTGTGTGTGTGTGTGTGTGTGGGGGGGGGGGGGCACTCATCAGCACAAAAACAACAACGACATTGTAATCGTCACGGGAACCAACACGTGAGCATCATGAGAGCAATCCTATTGTCGACCTACTTTTGACTTGTTTTGAGACTTCAGATGGGTTGAGGAAAAACCAGAAGCACCTCGGCCAACTACCTGCCTCCGTCTAACCCTCTCCTCTCACTCCTCTTCCCCTCCGGAGGAAATGACCTCACACAGGAACAGGAAGTTACCTTCTCTCCTCGCTAGTTTGAGAAGAGTTGCAAAAAGGCCGCAGGCTGAAACCTGCCAGACGCTTTGTGGGATGAGATGTTTATGAGAAAATAAACACATCTGATGAAACAGCAGAGAAACACATCAACAAATGATAGAATGGAAAGAGAATGTGAAATCCAATGTTTCCATCTAATTTAAGTAACTAAAAAATTGTGTAATAACTTTGTCTCGTCCTGCTGATTAAAAACCTGATTCCTCTTCAAAGGCAGAGGATGAATAACCTAATAAATACGACAAATGCTTTTTCCATTTGTAAAAAAGGTCTCAATTTTTTTTCCTGAACAGACATCATTTGAAAGCTGGGAACCGTAGAGACCACTTAATTCTTCTCTTCGGTTTCAATTCTGACTTTTAGTTTAAAAAACCTGACATGTCAACTTCATTATCTAACGTGAACTGATTTTGAAATGGTGGTTCCTGCAAGTCGAAGTCTTCAACAGACAGACATTTTGTGTAGAATGGGTTTCTCCCATGGGATTAGTTTAACTTGAGGAAAAGGAGTTGAGGTTCTCCCTGCCTTAGAAAATCTGGAATAAGGGTTAATAAGGGTGTTTGGGAACTGTTCTTCCAGGACTGAGAGTGCATGCAGTTCTGAAACAGTCCTCTCGAGGGCAGCAGACAACACGGACAGGTAGTTTTTCCAACTTTCTTTCCAACATCTCAACTCATGTCAAACCTCTTCTCTGATATCTTACCTTGCCTCCTACTCCTTCTGTAACATTCCACTGTGTGTCCTATTTCCATCTCAACATCTCAATCTGTGTCCTACTCCTTCTGTAACATCTCATCTCATGTCCTAGTCCCTCTGTGACAACTTACCTTGTCTCCTACTCCCTCTCTAAAATCCCCATGCTTCTCCTACTTCCTCTCTATCTTCTAACTGACGTTGTTTGCAG
Source organism: Fistularia commersonii (assembly GCF_037954325.1). NCBI lineage: Eukaryota > Metazoa > Chordata > Actinopteri > Syngnathiformes > Fistulariidae > Fistularia > Fistularia commersonii. The sequence goes on along the minus strand of NC_141307.1, from coordinate 557,731 downwards.
TCATTCCTGAGCTCTAGGGATTTCTAACAAATTTTTAAGTGATATCAGACGTCTCACTCATTTCCCTCTCTCTCTCTCTCTCTCTCTCTCTCCAAGGATGAATCCTTGTGTTTTCTCTCTCCGTGCAATGATGTCACCGCAGGGGGGTTGGAAACGGTTGTTCTGTTTAGTTCAAGAAGGAACACAGCGAGATCAGAGGTCACCACTGCAAGTGTGTGTGATTCGCAGTGTCTGTCGGTGTGTGTGTATGTGTTAATCTAAAGCAGGGAGCTCCCTCCTTTCATCTCGGTGACATGTCTGATTCTGACTGATTTATAAAGCACTTGCTGGGCCCGTCTCCCCTCCCCTCCGTACCGATTCCATCAGTAATTTTCCACTTATTTAATTCCTCCCGCTGCTGATGGATGTCACATGTTGCTGGTGAGGAAGAGGAGGAGTGGAGCTCGTCATTGAGGTCATTTTCACTGTCCGGTTAAAATGACTCCCCCACTGGTTTGAATCCAAAATAACTTGAAAATAACAAATACATTTGTGATTAAGATAATTACATAAGTATGAGGTTTTTAATAACAGTTTGGAAGAGATTTATTGGTGGTTTTGTTCATAATTCTTCACCCAATTTAATCATTTTTTTGCTGAAATTTAGATATGTTTTTGATTTAATAAAATGTGTGATGTGATGAAAGGCTTTCAAGAGTCAAGACAGATTATTCAGATTTGTTTAACATTTTTTAAGTAGTTCTTTAAAAGAAAGCTTTTTTTAATATTGAAAATGAATTCCAATATAAGGGGAAGAAAAATTAATATTAAAGTTAAGAAACTGTGATGTGGACGTTGATGTGATGTGATGACATTGTCTCATTAAGTTCTGAAATTCTTAATAAAAAGCCTCCTTTCAGAGAATGGAGACCAAAATGAATGAAAACTCTCCCATTTACTGGAAGGCTTCATTTATTCGTTCTCTCAATCCTGGCCGACCCTTCGTTCTTGGGGGAGGCGAACCGGTCGTGACAGTGCGCTCCCTGTCCTGAGGACGGGGAAATGGGGGGAGGCAAACAGCACGTCTCTCTGGAAACAGCAAAACCCTTTTTCAATGTTTGGAACAAAACTATTCTGACATCATCACATCGGAACCGAACTCAGTGACTGAGCAAACACCCCCATCATCATCATCATCATCACAGTCCTGCACGGTTCCCATGAATTTAGATACAGAGATGTGGGTTTAACCGGGTCAAGTTGGTCCTCAGAGTCCCCTTACGTGAACTAAAATATTCATAACCAAATTTAAAATGTGATATTTGTGTGTTTCACTGTATGTGTCTAAGATAATTTTTTTTTCACATTTGTTTACTTTTGCTCAGGAAACATAATGGTCTGTTTTTAATGTTTGTTAAACCCTCCGTGACTGATGTCTTGTTTTTGTACTTTGCATTTTAAAAGGAAGTGCTGGGTCCAAACGCGCGGGGCAGCACAGCCATGCTAACTGGTTTACCTGGCTGTCGAAGGTGACGTGGTAGGTGTCATAGTTGACGGCTGGCGGAGTCCAGAACAGTGTGACAGATGACTCGGTGATGTTCCTGGTACTGAGCTCGGAGACACCGGACATCTCTGAGGGGCACAGAGACCATTCTCAGTTGGCCTTACACACTTCAAGAAACACTTCTAACTTTAAATATTGTGCATAATTTGCAAACAATGAGTTGCATTACAAATATATGACCAGTTAAAATAATAATTCAACAAAAATTTGAACACTTTGGTCTTTGTCATCAAGTTAGTGGTGCTAATACAGAGAGGAATGGGGCTAGCTGCCACCATTTGGCCTACTTAGCTCTGTCTGGCAAGTGTTAACTACAAATATAAAGCTTTAGAAGCAAAAAAAAAAAAAGTGGGTTCATATCCCCCCACAGCCAGCAGTTACCTTGTTGCGAAAGCCCGCCAAAAAAACTTTTACCCATAATTGAATGAAGTGTATCGTTTAGCAACGGTTGCTAATATAGCTGCTATATACCCACTGGTATTGAGAGCAGGGCTAGCTGCCAGCATAAGCACTATCTTAGCTTTGTCCAGCTAATGTGAGCTGTGTTTTTACATTTTGAAATTCCATCAAAACCAACAATGACTAATTACTTAAAAAGACAGCCAGTCAAACCATTACAAAGACGTAACAATCAAAAAATACCCTCAAAGCTAGTGGAGACAGGTTGTTGCTAAGGCTTACCCGAAAACCTCCCTGCTCATAACTGCTAAATATCATTTAGCAGGCGGCGGCAATGTAGCTACTAAACACTTGCGGTTATCATGAGGGTAGAGCTAACAGCAGGCATTAGCACATACTTAGCTTGCTCTAGTTACTATTAACCACAAAGAGTACCTATCCTTTAAATTTGAAAAATACAATTAAATGAACAATTACCAACTATCTAATAAAAGTGATAGTCAAACGAAGGTACAGAACTAATGATACAAAATAGTTGTCCTTTTATTACCGGGTACCAATTCTCTCATGCTAACAGAATGCTAGCTTGTTGCTAGCTCTATCGAACCAACATTAGCCACATAGACCCTCCTCATTTTTACATCCCGAAAAAGGAGTGAAACCGGCAATGACCAATTATCTAATAAGACTAGCAGTCAAACAAAGGTTTAGATATAAATATTCAAAATAATTCCCCTTTTATTACTGCATTCCTATTCCTTCATGCTAGCAGGAAGTTAGTTTGTTGCTAAAGCCCGCCAAAAAAAAACCTAGCTTCACCTTAGCTCTTCCTAGCTAATATGAGCCACGAAGACACTAATTTTTACATAAAAAAATTATTTGTTCAACAATTACCAATTATCTAATGAAAGTGACAGTCAAATAAAGCTTTAGATGTAAATATTTGAAATAATTCCCCTTCTATCACTTCATTCCTATTCCCTCAGGCTAGCGGAAAGTTAGCTTGTTGCTGAAGCCCGGCAAAGAAAAAAAAGTGTCACCGAGCTCTTTCAAGCAAACATTAGCCACAAAGAAACTCCTCATTTTTACTTCCCAAAAATAATTTAAACTAACAATTACCAATTATCTAATGAGACAAGCAGTCAAACAAAGGTTTAGATATAAATATTTGAAACAATTACCCTTTTATAACTTCATTCCTTCTCTCTCATGCTAACGGAAAGTTAGCTAGTTTCTAAAGCCCGCCAAAAAAAACAAGTGCGACTATAGGTCTAGCTAACACTGGCTAGCTAACATTAGCCACAAAGACCCTTATTACTGAATCCCAAAAAAGCACCAAAACCAACAATAACCAATTATGTCATGAAGAAGGTGGTAAAACTAATATCACAAGCCAATAAATTAAATAAAAAAACGAACCCCCTTTTAAAACTATTCAGCCGTTGCTAGAGTAATTAGCTTTTCACTAGCTCGGGCTCACTGCTTATAACCAAATTGTGCGTATGTCATTAACATACATGCGCGAGCATCTTCTACACGGCCCCCGGTCTACCACTTCGGCAATTTTCTCTCCCGAGAAAAAAAAACATATGCGATAAAGCTTGATAATTCATGGCTGGAAATAAAACGATAAATTTATCCGGCAGCTGGGCACCTGGGTGACGTGACCAGACCGTGTTAACAGATAGCAAAGCGTCGACTTCGAAAAAATTAGTGAAGCTAACGTTGTCCATTGCATTTCACCTTCACAGTAGCTGTAGTAATTGATGTTTCAAAAGCATTGGAGAGGCTTCTTTACTTCAACTGCTTCATTTCATTCATTTTTCTTCTTATAAGAGCGCTGAGTGACACGGAAATGTCCCTCGAAGTGGATTCTAGGACATTCGCTAGCTAACAAGCTAGCGCTTAACGTCGCCATTAAGGAGCCGAATTACCGTGTGTTTTAGTGTGTTTGTCATACTTAAGTGTTGGACCGAACCGGACGGTGGCACTGCTCACCCGCCACCGTATCTCCTGCACTCCCTTGCCATCTTCCTCTTGGGGGCGCGAAGCGGAAACTGCAGCGGCAGATTCCGGCGGGAGGAGTTTAAAACGAAGCTGCAACCCGGAAGTTCACGGGTTTGTCACCGGAAGTAGTAACCCGGAAGTGAGAGAATTGTTTCTTTTCCAAAATAAAAGCAGCGGGCTGCTGGTGGAAGTTAAATAAATTGGTCAAAGAAACTTGTGGTAAAAGTTTTCCAGCTTCTCCTTATTCAGATAAAGGAGATTAAACATCAATTATTACATTTATTCTGTGAAATATCTTAATTTACCTTATTAAAGCACATCTGTCACCCTCTCAACTGTGTGCGCAGTGATTTCCCCTCATTCTAAAAAACTTCAAAATATTGGATGTATTTCTAGTTATTGTTGATGATTCCAGGATTCATGGCTCAAAATCTAACAAGGACACATTTTGGAGAAAATAAAGGATGTAATGAAGTTTATTCGGCGATAAATTGAACACTGCTCAGGCATATTTTAATTATTTCCTCCTACTTTTTGGAAATCATTTCTACTCTGACCTCAGCCAACCACTAAAAGAAGAAAATCCTCAGCTCCACAACAACACACACACACACACACACACTCACACTCACTCTTATGACCACTTGACTTTCTTAGGGGGTAATATAAGGTCAAGTCTTTGTTCAATCACCAAAAATCACACATAGACACAGACACACTCATTAACTGTGTTGCCAGTTGGAACACACACACACAGCATACCCACACACACTCACATCCCGCAGTCAGACAGAATCATGCACACATACACTCACTCAGACCGCACACCCACAGACACACACACACACACACACAAACACACACACACTCAGACCACGCACCCACAGACATACACACAGCATGCACACCTACACATTTACTGCATTCACACACACACACACACACACACACACACACACACACACACACACACACACACACACACACACACACACACTCCTGACAGTTTTGACAGCTTGAATGTCCTCGTTGGACTGAGATCCATCATATTATAGGATGTAACCCTTTTTAGGTCCTTGGATGGTGGTGTGGAACCATCCTGTGGAACACAGACCCTCATCAGAGGCTGTTTTATTGGGATCCGAACCCACTGGCGCCGCCGTTAACGAAGCGGGCTCCGTCACCACGGCTAGAGGCGTCTCCTAGCAACGGCACCGTCAACCAGCTAAAAACAACGGAATAGTTTGACGAGGTGTCAGACAGAACCGGGTCGGACAGAAGCAGCTGGTGGACCGGTGCGGGTTTGAAACCGACCTTCAGGACGCTGACAGATGGAAAGGGTCAGAGACCTGCCTTGTTTCCTGGTTTTCTGACTTACTTCCTGGTTTTTCTGACTTACTTCCTGTTTTAAGGGGAAAATCTACCTGGTTTCTGCTAACTTTTAGGGTTTCATCCGTTTGACGAACGCCCTCGGCTAAAGCAAGACCCGATGGTTCTCACAGTTCTCCGGCAGAACCTGGAACAGTTTGGTTCGACCACATCCCCACCACCCCCCCGCCACCCGTTGTTTCCTCACTCTGTCCAGACCTTCTGGCTGGAGGACAAGCTTTTATGGCGCTCATAAAAATGATGGAGGGCCGATGAAGAAACAGGAAGCAGGTGAGGCGGTGGATGGAGGAGGGACAGGAAGAGGCGGAGCCATTGGAGGCGCCCCAGGTTTCAAAACAAAAGTACGAATGACTCCGTGAAGCAAATCAGAAGAGGCGGAGAAAAGAGCGGTGAAAACTTATGAAGGAGTGGAAAGAACGGAGGAGAAGTGTCGGGGTGAGATGTTCCAGATTGGGCCACAGGTGCTGGATGAATCACGCCCCCCCCAGGGATGACATAATCCCATCTCTCTTAAAGGGCCGGTACGGGCGCCCGTCTTGAACCTCCAGGAGGTCCGGCGGTGCCCGGCGGCCTCAAGCCTTCGCATGGAGGTCATGGAGACGAGGCTGAGCTCATCTGATTGGCTCCCGGGGGGCCGGGCGGGCGGGGCGGGTCTGCTGGAACCGCACGGCGCCAGAGGTCCTCTTATCTGCTCAGCTGGAGGACGTCCAGGAAGCAGAGAAGGACGAGCTGCTGGTGGACCGGGAGGGAACAGCAGGAGCAGGGGCTTCATTATCCAGATAAAACCGGCAGGACTCCAGGAAGCTGTGTGTTCATGACCATTCATTCATTCACTCACTCATTAAATCTGCTCACAGGGTTCCAGAAATGGAGAAGTGGGCGGGGCTTAACCTGGACGGGCCAGCTGTCAATCATCCAACCATGGGAGAACCAACCGAGAACCAAGAACCTTCTCTGTGGTTCCTGAGAAGATCCTGATTATTGATTCAGATTTTTGACCCTTAAACATCGATCCTGGCGATGGACCTCGTGTTACAGGCCCTTACTATCAATCATGATTATTAATTCAGAGTATTGACGTCTAATTATTGATCCCTCACCTTAATCCTGAATGTTGATCCTGGTTATTGACCTTGTGTCATCGATCCTGATTTTAAATCTTAATTTTGATCCTGCTTATTGACCTTGAATGATTGATCCTACTCAGTAATTCTGACCTTTGACCCTGATTTTTGATGACTGGAGGTGGGAAATGTCACCCAGGATGTAGAATGTTTGCCAGGTGAAGAAGACATGCTGGTAACCTTGGTAACAGCGCTCCCATCTGGTCAATTGGAAAACCTGCTGCTTTTCTAATCTAGGGGACGGCTCAGTGCCGCCGCCCTGCAAAACAAGATGGCGTCCACTCACCGGCGTCGCAGTCCGGCCCCGTCATCCCGTCCACGCAGCGGCTGCAGTCGGGCTCGGCAAAGCCCCGCCGGCACACACACTTCCCCTTGACGCAGCGCCCCTTGCCGCTGCAGTGGGCGGGGCAGGCTTTGGCGCCGCAGTCGGACCCGGTGAAGCCGGCGGCGCAGACGCAACTGCCGTTCACACACTGCCCCCGTCCGCTACACCTCTTCGGACACACCCTCTCCGAGCAGCCGTCGCCAGTGTAGCCGTCGTCGCACACACACCGCCCTTCCACGCAGCGCCCCCTGCTGGAGCAGTTCTCCGGACAGACGAGGGCGGCGCAGTCGTCGCCAGTGTAGCCTTCATCACACACACACCGCCCCTCCACGCAGCGCCCCCTGCTAGAGCAGTTCTCCGGACAGACGAGGGTGGAGCAATCTTCTCCGGAGAAGCCTTCATCACACACACACCGCCCCTCCACGCAGCGCCCCCTGCTGGAGCAGTTCTCCGGACAGACGAGGGTGGAGCAATCTTCTCCGGAGAAGCCTTCATCGCACACACACCGCCCCTCCACGCAGCGCCCCCTGCTGGAGCAGTTCTCCGGACAGAGGATGGAGGAGCAGTCGTCGCCAGTGAAGCCGGGGAAGCAGACGCAGACGCCGTCCTCGCAGCGGCCCTGGTCGCTGCACTCGTTGGGACACTCGGACACCTGGGAGCTGATGGTGCAGCCGGCGCCTGCGCGGGGGGGCGAGGACAAGAACTTCGAGTTAGTCGGAAATAAAATGAGCAGCGGCAGCGCCCTCTGTGGGCGCGTCACATGACCCTCGTTGCCCCTGACGACGGTCGCCGTGTCTCCACAAGACTTAGGACAACAGCAGTGACTAATCCCCCCACTGAATCGCAGCACAGGCTAATTAGCTTCCTGTGTGTGTGTGTGTGTGTGTGTGTGTGTGTGTGCACGTGTGTGTGTTAGGGCGGAGGATGAGCTGGGAGGAGATGCAGACTGAGATCACAGTTGGGCAACAGACACACACACACACACGTGGTTAGCTCATGGTCCAGGTTCTGCAAGGTCTGACGTCTCGACGTCTCCTCGTGCAGCGACGGCTGGTCTGTGTGTGTGTGTGTGTGTGTGTGTGTGTGTGCTGATGATGTGTGAGAACCTTTGATCTCCTTGGAGGAGCAGCAGCCTCCTCCTCCTCCACATCGCTCCCTGAGCTCGGACACCTCCCTCTCCAGACGCTCCAGACGTTCTCGCAGGGCGGCCATGTTGGCCTCGCAGCCGCACGTCTCGGCGCCGGCGGCGAGCGGGAGGAGGCGGATCCTGTGAGTCAGAACCAGAGGAGAACCTGGAGCCAGGGAGAGTTCTGGACCTGGAGAGACACAGGAACACTCCATCACTCACTATGGATTGATCAGAATCACAGAATATGTGTGTGTGTGTGTGTGTGTGTGTGTGTCATCAGCACCTCCTTGGCCTCCATCCGTTGAGTCGTCCGTGGAGACACAGCCTGTTGTCACGACAACCTGCAAGAGTCAAATGTCAGCTGACCGCCTGACCTGACCTGTGTGTGTGTGTCTGTGTGTCTGTGTGTGTGTGTCTGTGTGTGTGTGCCTATGTCTGTGTGTCTTTGCATGTGTGTGTGTCTAAGTGTGCCTCTGTGTGGGTGTATTTGTGTATTTGTGTCTCTACAACTGTGTGTTTGTGTGTGTTTAAATGTGTGTCTGTATTTTTGTATCTGTGTGTGTATGTGTGTGTGTATGTGTATGTGTGTGTGTGTTCATGCATGTGTGTGTCTATGAGTGTGTGTGTGTGTGTGTATCTATGTGTCTATGCATGTGTATGTGTGTGCCCATGCATGTGTGTGTGTGTGTGTGTGTGTGTGTGTGTCTCTATGGGTGTGTGTGTGTTTGTTTGTGTGTGCCCATGCATGTGTATGTGTATGTGCGTGTGTGTGTGTGTGTGTGTGTGTGTGTGCCCATGCATGTGTGTGTCTATGGTTGTGTGTGTGTGTTTGTGTGTGCCCATGCATGTGTGTGTCTATGGTTGTGTGTGTGTGTTTGTGTGTGTCCATGCATGTGTGTGTCTATGCGTGTGTGTGTTTGTTTGTGTGTGCCTATGCATGTGTGTGTGCGTGTGTGTGTGTGTTTCTATGTGTCTATGCATGTGTGTGTGTGTGTGTCCATGCATGTGTGTGTTAATGGGTGTGTGTATATGTGTATATGTTTGTATGTTTCATTTCTTCTGTCTACAACAGCATCTTCAGACGCTGCAGACGTTCTCCAACCTTCACCTTGACGTTCTGCTGTGAGTTGTTGCCTGGCAACGGTGTGGGCGGGGTCATGTGGGCGTGGCCTGCAGAGAGGAGGAGGAGGAGGAGGAGGAGGAGGAGGGGAGGCATGGTCCAGGAGGAAGAAGACCTGGAGATGTGTCAACCTTACTGCTTCACCCGCAGGTGAGGAGCGCGGCCTCTTCCCCCGCCTGGAGGACACACAGAGGAGCACCATTTGGACTAACAGCAGATCCTCCACCTTCAGAAGGACCCTCAGCTTTGGACCAGAACCTTCAGAAGGAGGACCCTCAGCTTTGGACCAGAACCTCCACCTTCAGAAGGACCCTCAGCTTAGAACCAGAACCTCCACCTTCAGAGGGAGGACCCTCTGCTTTGGACCAGAACCTTCAGAAGGAGGACCCTCAGCTTTGGACCAGAACCTCCAACTTCAGAAGGAGGACCCTCAGCTTAGAACCAGAACCTCCACCTTCAGAAGGACCCTCAGCTTTGGACCAGAACCTCCAACTTCAGGAGGAGATCTTTGAGGCTCGTCTCATGAAGAACCCTGTTGGTACCTGCTGCCTCGGACCCTTGAGGGACCAGGTTCTCCCCCAAGCAAACATCATCCAGACGTGTCCTCCAGAGGTGCGGGTGTTGTCGCCACGGCAACCGCCGACTCCTCCTCCTGTCCATCATGCTTCACGCCTACCAAGAGCCTCCTGCTCAGTGGGGAGGTTCTGGAGGTGTTCTCCAGGAATCTGGATGTTCTGGATTAACGAGCGTCTGGTTCCACTTTGACCGAACGAGCCAATAAAACACTTCATTTGTTTTACTTTTATGACACGGGGGCGGAGGGGGCGGGGCTTCCAGTGATTGACAGCTCGGTGCAAATCCATCGCCGTGATTGACGGGAAGTTGAAAAAAATACAAATGTAAACGCAACTAAAAGGAATCAGCAGGAAGTGGATTTTTCCCCCTTTTTTAAATAAAATGTAACTTTTTCACTCCAAAGTTCAACCCCCGAGGGGTCGTCACGGCGACGATCCCCGACGGGAACCATGGCGACAAAATATTTTCAAATTCACACGAAATGGTGAATTAATTGGTTGACATTTATGACTAAATAAAATGTGAGAGACAAACTTCAGCAATAATAAAACATTACAATTATCTATCATCTAAACTTAAACAACTTTACTATGTATTATTAAATACTATAATACTACTCACATTGATAGTGCAAATAATATATGAATATTTAATCAAACAACATTACTATTTATACAAAAATACTGTAATATGACTCACATTAGTCGTCTAAATAACATGAATATTTTGAATTATTTTAATTCTAAAAATGTGATTTGGATTTAATGATAATTAAATGATTAATGATAAATGACCAAATTATTTTTTTTTTATTTGATCATTTGCATCTTTATTTTTTATATTATGATTTTTGAAGGAGAAATATTGGCGGGGAAACAATAACAAATAAAAAAAAAACGGACACGTTTCCTCGTCGTCGTGCAATGACGATAAAATAAAAGTAAAAATGCAAAATGAAAATAGAAAGTAGAGAGGAAAGGTCACCTGACCTGGACGAAGGGACGAGCTTCTTCTCTCCGGCGCAAATCAGGAGAAACGTCCGGAAAGAAAGGTTTCGGATGGAGATGGAGAACGTGGAGAAGAAGAGGAAGCGAAGAAGTCCTTCCTCGGCGAGGTCCTCACCTGCTGGGAGCCCACACAGCTCTGAGCCCGGCGCAGAAGCCAGGGAGGAGGAGGAGGAGGAGATGGAGGGAGGTGATGGAGGGGGAGCGGCGGCATTTTCTCATACCAGAAGAATTTCTCCTCCTTCTCTCTCTGATGTCATTCAGCCTGAGCAGAAGGTCCTGCTGGGAGGGACGGGGGGGCACGGAAACATCTGACTCCATCTTGGTGCGTCTGGACCTTCAGCCTACCTGACGCTGCGCCGCCGCTCCTGAAGCTCAGCACCTCCACCAGCATCTGCCTCGTCCTGCCGCTTCTGCTCCATCTTTGCCCTCGGAGATGATTCCTTCATCTCTGAGGCTGACTTTCACCAAACATAGGTGTATGAGAGCCAACCCTGCAGGAGAACATTGAGAGCCTGCAGGAGAACATGGAGAGCCTGTAGGAGAATGTAGAGAACCTTGCAGGAGAACATGGAGAGCCTGCAGGAGAACATGGAGAACCTTGCAGGAGAACATGGAGAACCTTGCAGGAGAATATAGAGAACCCTGCAGGAGAACATGGAGAACCTTGCAGGAGAACATGGAGAGCCTGCAGGAGAACATGGAGAACCTTGCAGGAGAACATGGAGAACCTTGCAAGAGAACATGGAGAACCTTGCAGGAGAACATGGAGAACCCGGTCCAGCCCTGGATCTCTGCACTGTGTTGGTACCCTTCCCAGTACCAGTGACAATCTGTCCAGGTGGAACCAGGCGTGGAGAAGATCTCCATCCCATGGAGGTTCAGACGTTCCACAGCAGCTCCAGGGTTCCCCTGGAACGTGAGGGAACCTTCACGGCAACATGTGCCGTTTATGAGCTGGTTCCTGTCGGAACGTCGGCAGGCGGCCGCCGACTTCTCACCGTAAAACCGTCAAGTGGAGCATCGAGAGGCGCCTGGCGCTAACACACACACACACACACACACACACACACACACACACACACACACACACACACACGCCCATGTGCTGGGCAGACGGCGGCCCGGAGGTTTAAGACCTGCCAAAGACGAGTCCTCTGAGAATGGACGCCTCGTGCTGACCTCCACGAAAACATGGGAGCCTCAGGACACACCGACCAATCAGGTCTCAGTTTTCCAAAGGAGAAGGACATCATGAGGACACCATCTGGACGACATGAGGACATCATGTGGTCATCATCAAGCCACCGTGAGGACGTCATGGGGACATCATGTGGACATCATTTAGGCATCATAAAGACATCATGAGGACATCATGGGGACATCATGTAGAGATCATGGGGACATCATGGGGACATCATGTAGAGATCATGGGGACGTCATGGGGACATCATAAAGACATCATGTGGATATCATTTAGGCATCGTGAAGACATCATGGGGACATCATTGGGACATCATGGGGACATCATTTAGACATCGTGAAGACATCATGGGGACATCATTGGGACATCATGGGGACATCATGTGGAGATCATGGGGACGTCATGGGGACATCGTGTGGACATCATCAAGCCATTGTGAGGACATCATGGGGACATCATGGGGACATCATGGGGACATCATGGGGACATCACGAGGATATCATGGGGGCATGATGAGGACGTCCTGAGGACATCATCTGAATGTTATGAAGACATCATGAAGACGCCATGAGGATGTAATGAGGACTTCATGTGGAGATCATGAAGACATCCTGAGGACGTCATGGAACATCACAAGGACGTCATGTGGAGATCATGAGGACGTCATGAAGATGTCATGAGGGCGTCACGTGGAGATCATGAGATCACCCGGATGTCTTCTGGACGCCGTGCGTCAGTAACGTCCAGAGGACGTTGCATTTGACTGGCATCTGTGAGCTT
>NC_141307.1:487631-540131 GCF_037954325.1 Fistularia commersonii | reverse complement strand
ATACCCACACAAACCCTTTTCAAACAATATTCTGGGATGTTGACTTTGAAAACCCGACGAAGGAACAAAACAAAAGCCTCCAACCAGAGGATCCGGTTTCCTGTTGCGTTGAGAAAGTGAAAGTTCGTCCTCTTTTTTTTGAATTTCAAACAGTGTACAAATCAGGATTTTATTATGAAATCTGACCGACTTCCTCTGAACAGACATTGTCAGCTTTGACGCTTTTCATTGAGAAAATCCCACTTTCAAAATAAACAAATGGACTTTTCTCCCCGCTCAAGTTTGATTGTCAGTATTTGCTGAGGAGCATCGCCATGGAAACGCAGTCAGAAGTGGGTTTTCACACCTAAAAAGAAAAACAAAAACAAAAGCCCAACAGGAAGTGGTGATGCCGAACAGGAAGTTCAAGTCACTTCACTTTCCGATGACATCACAAGTGGGCGTGGCCTTGTCAGCGCCGACCAGATCAACGGATGCCAATCAATCAGAGGCGAACAAAAACAACGAGCAGGAAATAGTTATTTTAACAGTGACAAGATTCGGGACGGGGCGAGGGTGACGGGAGAGTGGCTTTCAAAGTTAAACTGTGAGCCATGTAATAAAAAACAAAACAAAGAAATAAATATTTACAATAAATTACCTCAAACTCAGGGAGGGAATGCAGCCGTCCGATTGGCTGCCGCGCCACCTCTTGCCCCGCCCCCCGGTGGGTTTGAGGGGGAGGAACCTCCCCTGGTCTGGGCTTCAGAGCATTTACGGAGGCCGGAGAGGGGGAGTGTTACCATGGGAACAAAAGCGGAGCCCAAAGAAGGCCTGGATCCGGGCCCGCGGTCCCAGGGGACCAATCGGGTCGCCCTGCGGGGCGAGGGCGAGGGGCGGCGCCGGGCGGATCGGCGCAGCAGAATCAGACGTTTCTTTTTTGCCACTGCGGCGGCTCTGAAGCGCGGGAGGACACGGCGCCTTGGAGGACATCCGATCCGAGCCGGACGTCACCTCAACGGCGGATGCTAATTTGAAGCTAACCGTTCTAGGAAGCTAACTGTTAGCGGGTCTTAGCGAAACAGGATATGAACCCGCGGGCGGAAGGATGAACCTCCATCACCTGCTTCTGGCCCCGAGAGCCCGGGTCGGACTTCCTCTCCGCCTGTCGATCAAACTATTCTCTGGAATAAAATCTTTATATATTAAACAACTTCTCTTCTACGTCCTTTTCTTCTGGCTGTTACCTCCCGCAGGGACGGGCTCTGTACATGTCTACCTCCCCGCGGTCGCCGTGGCGACGCCCCATCAGACGCCCTCCGACTGGCCGATGAGGTAGCCGGCGTGCCTCCGGCGGGCGGCGAAGGGCTGGCGCTGGGGCGACGGGTGGTGCTGGTGGCGCCCGCGCAGCGAGGTCTGGTTGCCGGGGTGATGGTGGGCGCCGTGGTGGGAGCGAGGGGGCGCGGGCGGGTCCCGGAGCGACGGCGGGACGGCGGACGACTTGATGGGGATGATGCGCGTGTCCATGACCTCGCAGTCCACCTGCATCATCATCTCGTAGCCCTGAGACGAGTTGTAGAGACTCTCTGCGGGGGAAGCGGGGCGCGGGTTACGGGACGGCTCCGCCCAGGGATGAAGGACAACGTCTCGGACGTTCCACTGACCGTTTACGGACATGGCCGGCATCACCAGAGACATCTTGGGCCGGCTGGTCTTGTTGTGGCTGATGGCCGGTAACAGCAGGTGGTCCTGGAGAACACACGCGTCAGGGTTCCCGTCACACACGGAAGGTACGAGTGCAAGTAAACACCGGCGCTTCCATCTGGAGGGCCTCGAAGTATTAACCGGACGGACGGCGGCAGACGTCGACGAGTACTTCTCTGGCGGTTGCCCGTCATTGGCCGACGGCTCGTTGATAAAAGCCTTTGAGGGAACTGACTTTCGGATCAATCGGCGTTGACGTACGGTTAAAAGTCCTACCCGTCTGAACGACACCACGTAGAAGGTGTCCTCTCGCCGGTCGATGGCGTCCAGGAAGTCGCTGTACGTCACCTCGGGACCAGGAAGCACCTGCAGCTGACTGAGACCAGGACAGGGCGCGGTCAGCGGCATCTCAACGAGCCAATAAATCACAAGCTACTTTGCAACCGCATAGGTGACATTTAGAAAGGAGTAAATGTCTGCAGGAAGTAAACTAGACATTAGCATGGTCGGCGTTTACGACACGAGGGAAGCGAGCGACACCACGGACCTCTCCAGGGAGCGGTGGGTCTGCATCGGCAGGTATCTGGAGACGTTGGTCTTCCTCAGCTGAGCTTTCTGCGGCGGGAAATCACACCGTTAGCCCGCGTCCGATCGAACGCTTCCTGTATGGAGCGCAAAGGTGGCGGGCGGCGAGGCCTCCTGCCCTCCTGCACACCTGCGTCACGTTGGCCTTCTTGGGCTTGGCCTTCCCTCCGGACTTCTTGCGGTCGATCTGGTGCCGGTGAACCCAACCCCTCAGCTCGTCCGCCAGCCTGAAACACCCACACGGCACGGGTCAGCGACCAGAACCCTTATCCTGATACCGGACCGGGAACGGGAAGCGCAAAAATGGACGCCCGCTTTCACCCATGGATCCAACTGACCGCAGAGACTCGGAGCGGTTGAACTGCCTGCAGTCCGACGAGGAGAAGTAACGGTCCAGGTCCTGGAGGACCAGGTCCTTCATGTCGCTGAACACGTCACTCAGGTTCCTGTCTCACACACACACACACACACACACACACACACACACACACACACAAGTGACAGGCTCAGTGAAATTGTTGGAAACAACCCGCATTATTTTCAGATGTGTGTGTGCGTGTTGTGCAGAAGGTGGTGTACTTCCTGTCCGGGGTCATGTGACGCAGCCCCGCTGGCTCACCTGAACTGGTAGGCGTCGGCGGCCTCCCTGTCGACGTCTCCGTCCTCCTCCGCCTCGGTCTTGTCCTCCGCCGGGCTGTGGACGGGGGCAGCCTCCTGCTGCTGCTGCTCCATCTCCAGCAGGCGCCGGCCGGTGTAGGAGAGCACGCCGCCCTCCGGCCGCGGAGGCGGCAGGCGCTCCGTGATGCTGTGCCGAGGGAAAGAGGAGGCTGAACGACCCTGTTGCCGCGGCGACGGCGGTAAAAAGAAGCGGCGACAGACCTGACGGGGCCGAAGCTGAAGGTGACGAAGAGAAGGACGGCCATCACGCACACCGCCCTCTTGTTCATGGCCGAGTCGCCGCCCTGGGAAACACAAGCGGCGGGTTAGAGACCCGACGTCCGGGCGACGGCGCCGCCTCGGCCGGAGGGTCGGTCACCTCCTTCCCGGCCAGACGCTCCCTCAGCGCCTGGTTCTCCCGCCGCAGACGCTCGTTCTCCTGCTGCGCCTCCCTCAGCTGGGCCTCCAGGTTCTGCAGGTACTCCTTCTTCTTCTTCCTGGACTGACAGGCCGACTCGCGGTTCTTGATCATCCTCTGCTGCCTCTTCAGGACCTTCATCTGAAGAAGGGAGGAGATCAGGCCGAGGTGAGGAGGACAGGAACACGACGGGCCGGCGGGACGTTCTCCTTCATTTCATTATGACTTTGAATAAACATTATTTTCAGTTTCATTATCAGGACATTTGAAGTCATTTTCTGGTTCTAGATACGTGTGTAACTACTATAAGGCAATAATTAAAATGGATCCATCAATAATGGACGCTAATATTCATTGTGGTCTATGAGGTCATATTTATAGGGGACTATTATGTCATTCAAGGGAATAATCATGTGGATTGAGGGATAACTTATTATATTGTAGGTATTGTATTGTGGTCATTTACGAATATATTAGTTGTGGTCTACTATGTCATTTAAGGTAATTTGTTATATTTATTAGGTCATTTAAGCTAAAATGCTCAGTGTGCCGGCGGGTTTTTTAAGCGTCCTCTCGGCCTCCACTCACGTCGATGTCACTGGAGTTGTTGCCGGGCAACGAGGTGGTCGCCGGGACGATGGGCTTGCCGGCGGGAGGCGCGGGGGGGCTGGAGCAGTGCTGCGGAACGCCGGGGGAGACGGGCTCCACCTTGACGATGGCGGGGGCCGAGCCCAGACAGACGGACGGGGACAGGACCACTGCGAGGAGGCCCGGGTTAGAGGGTTCCAGCTACAACGCCACCTCGTTTCTACTCTTCGGTTGTTTGTTTTTTAAAAAAAAAAAACTGGTCGCGGAGTTTGCTGTTAGTCTATGAGGCGGCTCCGGACTCACCGGGTCGGTTCTGGTCCATGGAGGGGAGGCCCTGCAGGATCAGGGTTTTGGCCGGCGCGGGGGCGGGGGGGACGGGCAGCGTGGCCACGCACACGGGCCGCGGCTGGATGGGGGGCTTGGTGCTCAGGATGGTGCTGGCCTTCAGGTTGGCCAGGCCGGGCAGCACTGGGACCACAACAGATCAGACCGGGATCAGATTACGGCCCGGTGACCAGTGAGGGGGGGGTGCTGTAGATGGTTCGGTGCCGTTCCTACCCGCTGCCTGCGTCTGAATGCCGCCGATCACAGCCGGGATCTGCAGCGGCGCCTGGGTCACGGCGGGCCCCTGGGCCGGAGGCGGGGCCACGGTGGAGGTCGCCACGGTGACCTCCATGGAGCCCAGCGGCGGGGACAGCACGTCCCCGTACATGTAGGGGGGAGTCGGGGGGTTCTCGCCCTTCACCGTCACCTGGAGACAGCGGTCGCGTGACGTTCGTCTCCCAATCAGACCATCAATAATCAATGCTGAGCGGACCGAAGGTGATCATCCATTAGGACTGATCGGCGCCCACCTGTGGGTCCGGAGACGCGGCCGAACACTCCGACTCCAGGGAGGAGGCGGGGGAAGGAGGCTCGGCCTTCACCTGGAACACTGTGAGCACGCGCGCGCACACACACACACACACACACACACACACACACACACACACACACACACACAGAGTGAGTGCCAGTGACGGGACCTCCCTGCAGAGGGCGGCGAGGAGGACACACTTACACATCTCCACGGGCAACGGCTGAGTGATGGTCATCTCACTCTTAATGACAGTGGCGCCCCCTAGAGGAAACACGGAGAACAGCAGGAGGAGACAGCTGAGACAAACATCTGATCTCCTCCGGCCTTCTCACTCCTGTCGTCACGGTAACACAGCTGCTACAAGCAAGCGAGAGAGGCATGAGGCATGGGCTCTGCCCCGTACCTGTCAGCAGGTTGTCCTCCAGGTGTTGCCACGGCGACGAGGGGTTGTCGGGGTCCAGAGTGAGGACCAGGTCGTTGTCAAACTGTGGAAGCGGAGGAGGAAGATGCTCGAAGATGTTTGCAGACAAACAGTGGGAAAACTGCGTCAGCCAATCAGTTACCGGGCTCCACCTACCGACGAATCGTGGATCACCCCCCGGGCGAAGTCGCCGTCTTCGCCCTCCTCCATGCTCTCGCACTGGTAGAGACAGGCATCTGCACACACACAGTTAACACGGAGGCTCATAGTCTAATCTCTATTCCTGTGCAACTTCCTGAGGAACCTGTGATGTTACAATTAGCATCTGAATGAAAGGGTTAACACACACACACACTCACACTCACACACACACACAGATTTCCCATCATGCACCTGTGTGTTTCACCAGGTGTAAACATGACCCTGGACTTTGAACCGGCGAGGACAAACCCGTGTCCAGACCCGGTCCAGATCCAGATCCAGAACCACCATCAGGCGTGGGCATCTGCTGGTGACGTCACACACACACACACACAGAACCGGGCCAGGTGTGTTTACTCGCCCACTTCCGGTTCCGGCTGCACGGTCGCCGTCCGAGGACACGCGCCCCCCACATCCGGGACAGCGGCTCAACCGTCACGGCGGCCGTGGGGAGGCGGACGGCGGCCGTTTCCGCGTTTGTAACGGCCGGATGAGAGGCGGAGGAGGGCGGAGGAGGGCGGCGGCATCCGTTCACCGACTCACCCCAGTCTTCGCTCGTCAGGAGGTTGTCGGCGAAGAAGCGGCTGTCCAGGTCAGAGAGCAGCTCGGCGCTCATCGCCTCCGGGCGCGGATGTGATAGCGGCTAGGCGGCTAGCGTTCACCGAACAATGGCGGCGTCGGGCGTTAACATCGAGGCAAATGCGCGGAAGCGGAGCTCGGACACATAAACCGTTAGAATTCAGGATAAAAAGTCCGCGGTGCGATCGGATATGATAATAATTTTATTAATAACGCATGAACATGCGGCCGATCTGCGGGTTCTTCCGTTCAACGTCTCGACTCGAACCACACAAGGAAACGTCGTTCACAGCAAAGCCCGCCCGCGTACGAGAAGGCAGCCAATAGGAGCGCCGCTAATTTGATTGACAGGAGCAATAGCCATACGCTGAGTCGGGGAGGAGGTGGAGGGGCTGCGAGCCGAACCCTCACGAGGGCGGATGAGCTTTAAAGATGATCTGACCCAATGGAAGGGAGGCACTGTGATGGACGGCGGCGAACGGACCAATGGGAGCGAGGAAACGCGCCCCCAATGCTTAACTGGCAAGCCCGTCGGCCAATCACGGTGCGTCACTAGGAAGCGAAATGGGGAAAAAAAAAGGATCCCCGTGAAGATCACGTGGATTCGGGGATGGTCGCGGCTCCGGCATAACAAACGATCGGAACCGGTTCACCGGATCACCCGGCGGAGGCCTGAGGACCCGCCGAGCGGCCCGAACCGGGTCACGGAAGCGAGCGGAGAGTCGTACATAACGGAGGGGGTGATCGGTGATACGGAACCGCAAGGGGGCGCGAGGCACCTGCCGCTTCCGGTTTAGCCGTTGCAGCGTAACTGACCGAGGGGCGGGGCTTATTTGTGTATTCTAGAGCAGTAACAGGCCGAGGGGCGGGGCTTATCTGTGTGGGAATAAGAATAAGAACAACTCTGTTTATCCCGAAGGAAACTGTTGTGCCAGAGTTTCAAGTGAAACATAACAATAATAGATAATAGTAGGAAGGAGGGAGAATAAGAAATACAAATAAAAATATATTCTAGAGCAGTAACCATCCGAGGGGCGGGGCTTATCTGTGTCAAGGCAACACCTCTGATACTGCACTGATGTCGATGTTTATCCGTGGAGAGGAACTTTTGGGGTGAAGATCCATGCATGGCACAACCATGGCAGAGGAGATGTTTGGAGCAGTATGCTGATGCGTAAATGAAATATGCCATGGGAGAAACGTGGCACTGACAACAGAAGGAGTGTCTGCGATGTGCGGTCAAAAGAGTGGACTGATAGCAGGGAGATCCCCGAGAAAAGGAGCCAGGAAATTCTGAGGAAAAGCTGCTTTTCGCAGCTCTTCTCCTCCCCATGCGTCCCTGCCTGACCAATGGGTCTCATTTCCACACGTTAGGAAGCTCTTTCTCGTCATTTTGCATGGGAATGTGTCGCTGAAAAATTAGAAACTACTCCGGGTTTGTCGAAAAATGAGGAAAAGATGGTGCCTAATGTGTGTGTGTGTGTGTGTGGGTGTGTGGGTGTGTGTGTGTGTGTGACGTCGAGAGAAGCATCACACATCGGAATGAGAATGTGTTGCTTATAGGGCCATAAGAAATAAATGCAACACATTTTTCTTGTATGTAATGTTGTTTATGGGCAAGAACAAGGTTTGTTAGTTGAGGTTTCTGGTTTAGACTTTAAAGCAGGGGTGGCAATCATACGGCCTGCGGGCCGGAACCGGTCTGCAAGGGAGTTCAACCAGGCCCGTAGAATAATTTGAAAGTGAAAAAATGCATAAAAGACAAGGATTTAATTTTTTAATTAAATGCAATTCAACAATTGTCCACTGGGGGGCGCATTGTTTTGGTCAGAGTAGAAGAACAGCTGCATCACTGAGACGGACCAATCAGCAGACAGTATCAATGCGCCTGCTGCTTGTTATCATGTTGTGTCTACCCTGTTCTCTACCTCCCTGCTACTCCCTCACTCGCCAAAATGTCGTTCTCAAAACAGAGAAAAGTAGATAATGAGTGTAGAATATTCGAAGAAAAATGGACTACGTCCTATTTATTTACGGAGACGCACGGGAAACCTTTGTGCTTGGCGTGTTTGCAAGAAGTTTCGGTATTTAAGGAATATAATATAATATTTATATTATATTTAAGGAATATAATATATAGACTCATCACAGTGCAAAATATGACAGCTTGTAAAGAAACTGAGAAGAGATAAGATGGACGAATCACTGGCAGGTCTGAGGAAACAGCGTCCACTTTCACCCATAGCAGAGAAATCAGTGATGCAGCGGTAAAAGCCAGCTAGCTAATTGCTAGTGAAAATGTGCAATTTAAAGTTAGTCACCAGCTTCACTATAAAGGAGTATGTTGGAATTCTACTGTTCATGCAACTCCATACATTTTCCGTATGTATTGTGTGTGTTTGCATGTTTCATGGATGGAGTTTACACATTTACAGGACGGGTGAATATTTCTTCCTTACACATTTAATAGCACTCTTTTTAGTTTGTAAGGTGTAGGCAGGGATTCAATTCAGATTTTATATGCACATGTGGAAATGGTTTAAAAATCCCTTTCTTTATAACTCTCATTTAATCTTAAAGCGCATTACTACATTTTTCAATACCAATTACTTGTTAAAGTTTTGTGCCTTTGTACGATCAGTGGGATCGCATGATCACGTGATTGCAATGCAAACATGTGAATGATAGAAGTAAATGACACGTTTGTCAAAGGAAATATGAGGTGTTTCATGAAATTTTTTGTAAAAAGGATTGTTCATTAAATTCCAAGATTTTCCCTAATATCCTTGTACTTCTTTACACCAAAACAGAGGAAACACATGATATTTTGGTTATTTATTGCTGAATATGCTATTATTTTACTGGCCCGGCCCACTTGACATCTTCCTAGGCCGTATGTGGCGCCATGAGAAATGAGTTTGACACCCCTGATCTACAGCATCACAGATTCGTAATATGTTTCTTTATTGCATCTTTTTCATGCTTCTACAAGGCATGTTGGATTTTTCTTTAAAGGAAATTCCTTTTTGGCCGTGGAAACATTTTTTTCATTAGAAATTGTTGCAACTGATTTTTAATTTATTTAATGTGTTTTAATAGGCAAATATTTAAAAAAAAGATGTTAGTTTTAGGATCAACATGTGCCCCAAGTTCATTTCAGTAAGTTTTCTCTTCACTTTCACTCGCCGAAGGACTTCTTCTGCTCCTCCATGGGCTTGTTTCCATTCAGGTGGACCATCATGATGAAGCTGAAGACGAGAAGCACCGACTCCCCGTCCTTCATGGATCACGCTTTGATTGTGCGGGATTATGATGTCGGGATTTACTTACTGATTTTTGAGGTCATTCAGTTTCAATGATCAGTGACTTTATTGGTTTTTTTTATTTGTAGTTTAGTTATTTCCCATTGTTTTGCTATTGATATCCTGATCCCTACATTCAGATCATTAGCCGCTGTCACTGTTGATCCTCTGGTTTTGCCTGGACGGTGTTGTTTGTAGGTTTTTTATTTCGAAGGCGATTTCCTGTTTGTCGATGGAGATTCAATATTCAGTGTTAAATGTCACACGAACAGTCTGGACGTGTGTTTCCCTGCACAACGACATTCTCCTTTCCAGATAGATTGCGCTGAATAAATAAGAATAAACATACAGTGCGAGGAGATGTAAACAGTGCAAATGTCCACGTAAACGGTGCAAACCGAAAGGCAAACAGTGCAAATTGAAATAGCAACAGATTTAACAGGATACGCATGTTGACAAAGGGCAGCTTGGCATCTTAAAAGTGTTGGCGCTTCGAGTGCTATCAGATTTTTTAATTCCTCTTCCCTCAGCCGCAGGGAATCTTCAAATCTTTGTACTTTAGACCTTAAAACACTTGATAGCCTTAACCTTGACAATTTATATTTTATTGTATTTCTTATTCTCCCTCCTTCCTACTATTATCTATTATTGTTATGTTTTTGCTTGAAACTCTGGCACAATTTCCTTCTCATGCTAACCTGAGTCAAAGCTTGGCTAAACTAAGATTTGACTGGTATTTCTTTGACAAGTGATCAGTGACCCAGGGCAGGTCGTGACCTCTGACCCCCCCATTGCAGGCAGCCGATTGGACGTCTGAACCAGGTGGACTTTATTGACATTTTGACATGAAACACTTTTGAAAATAAATAGAATTATGAAAAAAAAAAAAAAAACCACCATGTGACTCCTTCATGGGCCGCTCCTATTGGTCCCGTTCCCTGGCAGACTCCACCCCCCGCGGTCAGAAGTTGGGCTTGTGCTTCTTGACCTCAACCATCAGGTGGTGCAGATTGATGAGCTCCGAGCGAACGGCCAGGCTGCGGAACGCCGGCTGGCTCAGGACTTTGTGGAAGCCGTGGTAGTACTGGATGAGCTGGGTGAGGGCGCCCTGCGGCCGGGAGGGGGCAACCAGCGTTAGCGCAACAAACAAGCTAAAGTCTCCATTGACCTCTGAGTTAGCAGACAAAAAAGGCGGCGTTAGCCTTTTCTAGACCGAACCGCTAGCGATTCTCGCGAGCGGTTCTCGCTGACCTGGATGATGCTGGTCCCGTTCTTGAAGTTGGTGAAGGACCTCATGACGTCCTGGCTCATGGTCTCCACCGACTGCTTCCAGGTGGAGGAGAAGCCGCGGACCAGCTGGGTGATCCTGGCTGCGGCGGGGGGGGAAAACGGTCCCGGTCAGAGGGGGCGGGGCCAACTCGGCGGGGAGGAAGCCCCGCCCCCTCCCGCAAGGGTCTGACCTTCATCGTTCTTCAGCCGCTCCAGCTGACCCTTCTCCATCAGGGCCTCGGCCTCCTTCACGAAGGCGATCATCCCTCCGAAGGGGGGCGACAGGATCTCCTCGATGAACTCCTGAGGAGGACACGGGAATGTAGCATCATCTCCGAGCGGACCCGGGTGTCCGCCGGGCCGGAGCTGCGGCGCCCTCACCTGGGTGCGAGCCAGGAGAAGCTGCTGGAAGCCCTCCACCTCCTTGCTGTCGTCGGCCGCCCTCTCCTGGACAACCAGAAGACAGCGTCGGCCGCGTCAGGTTCCTCTATTCCCCCTCCCCTCTGCAGACATCTCCCCGGCATCTGCGCGCCTCCTCACCATCAAGACGCTGAGCATCATGTCGTAGTTGTTGATGAGGAAGATCAGCTGGTCTCTGCGCGACGGGAACTCCGCCGCCATCTTCAACACGAAGTTCTCCACCTCCACCTGCAGCTGCCCCAGCAGGGCGTTGGTCCTCTCGTTGGGGAACGTCTGGTTGATGCTGACGATGGCCGACGAGAACTCGGCGTAACGCCGCGTGATCTGAAGCGAGAGCTTCCATCAGCGTCCTTCACACTTCCCCGCCCCACGTGTGTGTGTGTGTGTGTGTGTGTGTGGACCTACGTAGTGCGGCCGGGTGTCCAGAACCCCCAGCTTCTGTGGGTCCGTGTTTCTGATGCTGTGGATGTTCATCTCCAGGATCAGCTCAAACCGCGGCCACAGAAGTTCCAGCACGGCCTCCCAGAACCTTACACACACACACACACACACACACACACACGACCTCTTACTGATTAGGAATCACAATTACGCTTCAATTGATTCGTTCATTGAACTGTTTGATTCTACTGAATCATCTAGAGAAGATCACTCTGGAAAGCAGTTTTGGTTCATTCTGCGTAAACCTTAGCACACAAGCCGCTAGCGGCTCCACCTTCGACCAATCAGAGCCCCCGTCCCGTCCCATCCGGTCACTGACTTGTCAAGGGCGGGGATGTTCCTCTTGGCGGTGATGGACCTGAAGCGCAGGATGATGTGGATGCAGAGGAAGACGGCGATGCTGTCGTAGCAGTCGGACACGTAGGCGGACATGCTCTTCTGCAAAGGGAAGCGGTACGTCGATGCATGTCTGATTTCTAAACGGCTTCCGGACGGCGCGGCGCCGGGCGGGTCACCTGGAACATGGCGAGCGTCCTCCCCATGATGCAGTTGAAGAGGTCCAGGGCGGAGCCTCCCGTCACCATGAAGAAGTCGCACAGGAAGAGGAACTCCCGGCAGCCGTTGTCCAGCAGGGCGTAGTGCTGGCTGCGGAACAGCGTCTCGTACGGGTACTGGGGGGGACAGCCTGTCAGTGACACACTCACAGGACACCCCGAAATACAGTGGACTCACCCAACTGCCCCCCAAAAAAAGGGGCTCCCCTTCACAGAAAGTGGACTCACCCAACTGCCCCCCAAAAAAGGGCTCCCCTCTTTGCAGACTGGACTCACCCAACTGCCCCCCAAAAAGTCCCCCCCTTCATTGGACAGACAATGGTCCCCCCCCCCCCCTCAGATAATGATCTCACCCGGCTGTCCCCCCTCTGGGCGGTGTGTGGGACCAGGATGGGCCCCTCCAGCTCCGAGGGGCTGAGGATGGACCCCCGCTGGCCCAGGGTGAAGATAGTGTTCCTGCTCTTCAGGGACGGCTTGGAGAAGAAACCTGGAGAAGGGTCAAGGAGTCTACACACACACACACACACACACAAAATCACACACACACTCCATGGAGGATACCTTTCTTGGCCGTGTCTTCTACTCCCATCAGGTCATCTTTGTCGGCCACCTCCTCGTACTGGAGACAGAGTCCAGGGTTAGTCTCCTACATCTCCTCCATCTCCTCCATCTCCTCCATCTCCTGCAGCTCTTCTCCTCACCTGGACTTTGAGCAGGCGGCTGCTGTAGGACTTGAAGTAGCTGTAGTAGATCTTACTCATGGTGTCCACGTACTCGTCCCTGATCTCCTTAGCGACCGTCCTCTCGTTGGCCAGGAGGAACTGGTAGAAGAACCTTCAGGAGCAGCAGGAACACGTGGATCAATACTTCCTGCGGGCAGGAGATGGAATCAGAGTGAACCCAGATCTCCTGGGACCCACCTGTACTTCAGCAGGGTGTTCTGGGGGATCTGGTAGTTGGTCATGGGCTTCCTGAACGAGTAGATCTTCTGCAGGATGAACTCCCGGATCTTGGAGACCGCCTGTCACCAGGGAAACTGAGTCAGTTTCGGGTGTATTCCAGGTTCTCCCGCAGGTTCTCCTGCAGGTCCTCCTGCAGGTTCTCCTACAGGTCCCCACCTTGAGTCGCAGGCGGTCCACGGTGTCCTGGATGTCGCAGCAGGCCAGTGTCTCCCTGAAGCTCAGCTCCTTGGTGAAGTTGATCTTGGTGTCCAGCTCATGGAGCTGCTCCAGGAAGTTCTGCTCCGTCACCGGGCTGTCCAGGATGGAACTGCACACACACACACACACCCAGAGCGGAGAGAATGTTCAACACTGAACGTTCAGGAGGTCATCCTGGTCCACCGGAACATCTGTCAGCTTCCACCATAGGTCAACATGCACATCCACAGAGCGCACCGGAGGAGCCAGCCTGAGGCTCACCCCAGAGGAGAACGTCTCCTGAGAACCTCACCAGATCATGTTGCCGGGGACGACCAGCTCGTCCACCAGCTGGCTCAGATGGCTGCGGACGGCCTGACGGTTCTTCAGCCGCACGTTCATGCTGACCGACTGCTGCTGCAGCGTCTGGATCTCGCTGCTGATGGAGGACAGGTCGCTCTGGAAGCCGCTCAGCATGCCCTCCATCCGCTGGAGGAAGGTGGAGAAGGTGGGGTCAGAACAGGGCTACCCCACCTCCTCCAGCTCCAGCAGGACCTCACCTCCAAGATGGAGTCACAGGCCGTGATCTGGTTGTGCAGCAGGGCAATGTTCTGGCTCTCCTTGATGTCTGGAGGAACCACCGTCAAGGAGAAGAGCCGCCGTCAGGAAGTGAAGTTAGAAGATGGAGTTTGAAGGTAGTGGAGTCGGGGAACAGGAGTTCAGCCTCTGCTGGTGAAGGATACAGTCCTTGATGGACACCTGCTCGATCCTCTGAAGCTCTGCCTCCACCTGCTTGGAGTACTGACGTAGGTCCACACCCTGGAGACACCGGCAACACCGTCAGATCTCACACACACACACACACAGGAAGTGTGTGTCTCCCCGATGGCCTCACCGTTCTGAGCGCCTCCTTCACCAGGTCGTCCTCCAGGTTGGCCTGGATGTGAGCTTCAGGAAGAGACGGTGGAGGAGAAGGTGGGTGTCAAGTCAATCACACAGGGGGGTCAATGTGAGAGGGAGGGGGCGTCTTACTGTCCACCTCGTCCAGGATGAACTCATCCGTGGTGATGTCCAGCTCACCCAGGTTCAGGTGAGACATCTCCCCGTCAACCCCCTGGGAACACACACACACACAGGCACACCTATAATCATGTCGTCTGTTCATCATGATAAAAGTGTGTGTGTGTGCACGCGTCCGGCCAATCAAACATCCAACAAGAGACACCTTTTCATTTGGCCTCTTTTCTTTCCGCCTCATGTTAATAAAGTATCTTCAGCTCATCTTTGTTATCGACCTGGCGTGACGTCACCGACGAGCTAGTGAAGCTACCTGCTAATGCTAACTTCAGTTCGTGCTTTCAAAATACAAACGCCACTTATTCCTGAGGTAATCTATGTTAACTACCCCAACAACCAGGTGACCGATAACCCAGTGGCCGGGTTAGAGATAAAAAGACAAAAGGGCAAAAAAACTACAGACCGCTGATTTTATGACACCTTGTTTTGGTTGCTAACAGGAAGTGGGAACAACAAACCAGGGGAATACGTAAGACGCACACACTGCGACAAATTATGAAAATAAAAATTAAATAAAGCTCTAACAGCACCTCGTCTTGCAGGTACGCCATCGCCACGTCTGTCGGGTTTCCAGCCGTGTTTGACTCGGTGACAGCTCCACCGGCGACCGCCGCTGTCTCCGCCATCGCGGCGAATTCACAGCAAAACTACAAAAGGCACACGGAAGTAGGGAAATGAACTACAACGCGCAAACTTCCGTTTCATACTCCGCGCACAGTTCAAAGAGAAATAAATCAAGACATTGTGTTTCAGTTATTTAATGTGAATACTAACAAGATGAGACGTATGCCTTGGATTAATATATCGAATTAAGATGTTTTTCCCTTTACATTGTTGTTTATTATTTGTTGTTTTACCCGGACCATTACAGGCATCGGACCCACTTCCGCCAACCGCAGCTTCAAACTCTCGCGAGAGCCGAGCCACTTCCTCTTCGCAAGGAACCGACTCCAAGATGGTGAGTGAATCCCCGTCCCCGCTGGACTACTGTTTATAATCCGCCATCATCTCGCCGCCCTCTGAACCGATTCTTGCCCCTAAACGCCCGATGAAGTTTTCGGGTCACTTACGTTGCCAAAAATGATAAAATGGCGGGGAACCGCTTTAGCAAAACACCCATTCTTCACACGGTTCATGTCCGCGCCGGGTCGATCCGAGCGGGCTGCCGCCGGAGGTGATACCCGGGACGAGTCCCTGTCTCTCCGGGTGAAATCTTAACACAATCTTGGTCACGATCGTCCCCGATGACGTCCTGACGCGGAATTTACTTAATATTTCATGTAATATTGTGTATGTAAGTGAACGTAGCCATCACTAGCCGCGGAGGCTAACCCGTTTGGGGACGGACGTGTCGGGACTCACTCCGCGTTAAACCGTGAAAAAGTGATCCTGATTCTTGAGTTTTGCACCATGTCAGGTTCTCCGGGTTAGAGTCCACCGAACCCGCAGGTAACGGGGAGCTGAAGATATTGTAGCGCTTGCTATGTTAGCAGGGGAGTTACATTAACAGTGCACTAGTTTCTCCCGCGGAGGGAGATGTAGGTAACTGCAGTTGCTGGCCGCGTTGTTCGTGATCCACACACCTCCCGGGGAACCAGCGACCCGGACCCGGTTCTGGAGGGAACCCCTGCTGACGGTTCCTCTTCTCTTTGTCCTCCAGTCTCTAGTCATCCCCGAGAAGTTCCAGCACATCCTCCGTGTCCTGAACACCAACATCGATGGCAGGAGGAAAATCGCCTTCGCCATCACAGCCATCAAGGTACGTCCAGCTCCGGACGCTCTGATTGGTTGAACCCACCCACGTGGTTAACGTAGCTGGTTGATTGACAGGGTGTCGGCAGACGCTACGCTCATGTCGTCCTGAGGAAGGCAGACATCGACCTCAACAAGAGGGCTGGCGAGCTGACGGAGGAAGAGGTGAGTGTGTGTGTGTGTGTGTGTGTGTGTGTGTGTGTGTGTGTGTGTGTGTGTCTGAGAGGTGCTAACAGTCCATTGGTTCCAAGGTGGAGCGGGTGGTGACCATCATGCAGAACCCGCGTCAGTACAAAATCCCAGACTGGTTCCTCAACAGGCAGAAGGATGTCAAGGACGGCAAATATAGCCAGGTGGGTGGTCTCACACACACACACACAGCTTTTTCTCCATGAACACACTCCTGAAGACATTGTTGAGAATGGAAGAAAGTAAGCTGGCAACAACATTTTCCATAATAGTAGTTGAGGTTCTGACCTCACACAGAACCTCCAGGTCCTCTTTGACCTGCGCCTGGTCTCCTGCTTGAACCTTGTGGGTTCACATAGATCTTCCAAGAGTTCAAGTCTTGAGTGCCGGCTGAGGCCTCCGCATCCTGCTGGCAGGTTCTACAGGCCAGTCATAGAACTGGGGAGGCTTTGGGAGGAACGCCGAAGGTCACCAGAATGCAGAACACATTCTAAGTTCTAGCCTGAAGATGTTCCACGTCCCAGCGGGTTCCCCTGGTTCTGTCTGCTCCTGCAACAGCCAGGACTGGAGCCTGTCAGCTATATTCCCTTTAAGCTGCGCAATTGCGTACTGCTCGCACACTCAGCGCACAAGAGAACAGATCCAGCTCAGTGAGCGCACTGCAAATGAATAAGATATGTAACATTTTTTCTGTATCATTTTGCTGTGCAAGTGTGAGTGAACGATGTTCAGCCAATCATACGATACAATGCATTTAGCTACGCAGCCAATCAGGGCATTGACTCGTGCATCTGCTCCTTCCATACATGCATAGCAATAACAGTTGCAGAGTTAAGTGATGCTAATGCTAACCCTGGCGAAACGAGCAGGCTGTGAATGTGATACATCCACTCACCAAACCAAAGTTAACAAAGAAGTGCATTTCTTTCAAGTTGGAATGGCTGTTGTACAAGCAAATAGAAGAACAAGCAGTGAAAGTGGGGGGGTTATCTTTTTTGAGTGACAAAGGTCTGCTCTGCAAAACATGCAGTGAAACTAAAGTAGTGAGTGAGTTTTGTGATGGAAAAACATGGACCAGATGGAAGCCGTGATACTGGTGTGTGGCCTCAGCGTGCACGTCTGATGTTGCTCAGTGTTCCTCAGTGTGCTCAGCGAGGTCGTTTGTATGCAGACATATGAAACATTGGTTGTCAGCCATCCAGGTCGTGGTGAATTGTTGGTGACTGGACTTGAATTTCTTCCCTTGAAGACGTCTCGCACTCCATCAGAGAGGAGTTTCCAAAGATAACCCCCCAAAACCCGGCTCCCCATTGGTCATTGGAACTGAAATGTCCTCAAGTGAAGAAATTCAAGTCCAGTTGCCCAGACGATGGACAAGAAGTCCCCCGGGTCGGCGTAGAACCTCGGTGCTTCAGACTGACGTCCGCTTTGGGTTTCAGGTTCTGGCCAACGGTCTTGACAACAAGCTGAGAGAAGACCTGGAGCGGCTGAAGAAGATCCGGGCCCACAGGGGCCTCCGACACTTCTGGGGGTGAGTCATGTGACCTCTCGTCCGTGTCGCCGCGGCGATGAGGGCGTCCTCGGTCGTTCTGTGTCTAATCGTGGAAATGGTCTTTGACTCCTAACGCTCCCCCCTGCTCTCCCCAGCCTGCGTGTGCGTGGACAGCACACCAAGACCACCGGGCGCCGTGGACGCACCGTGGGCGTGTCTAAGAAGAAGTAGAACCTCAATAAACTGCTTTCCAAACGCCCGTGTCCTGGTCTGTCCCGGTCTGTCCTGCCGTCCACCTGGAGGAGGTCTGCTAGCATGCTGTCCTCAGGGCCGACAAACACACACACTGCAGCTTCATCACTTTACTCTTTACTTTTAGTACTGTGTAGTACATAATGCTCAGCGTGTACTTTTACTGTATATGGGGGTCATCAGCCAATCCCAGTCCAGGAGTGTCCCCGCCCTCGCACGGCTGAACGCCAGGTAAACGGGAAGTGCGGCTCGTCAGTCATTGGTTGCCGTGGAAACGGGCCGGCGGGAAGCGGGAGGGTGGGGGAGGAGGGGGACCGGCGGGCTCCGTCGGCGGGAACCTTCTCGGGTCCGGGACCCGGATGCGGGACGAGTGGCGAACCAGGGGCCGAGGCCCCGCCCCTTCAGCCGTCCGCCGGCGGGGGGGCGGGGCCCGGCGCCGCCTGCTGCGGGTCTTTGGTGGGGGCGTAGAAAAGCTCCAGGGGCTTCCGGACCTTCCAGAACTTCTCGTTGACCAGCTCCAGGGTCAGGGAGCCGTTCAGCGTCTGGGGGCGGGAGTCCAGCTGTCAATCAATCATCAATAACCACTGGCATCAATCGCGTTCCTTCCCAGGGACTCACAGAGAACTGTCCCGCGCGGGTCAGGATGTAGATGGTGTACTGCTTTTCGCTGACGTGGCTCAGGCTGGACGCCCCGCCGCCGTCCGCCTCCTCCGGCTCCGCCCCCTCGCCGGCCCCGCCCCGGTCCTCCAGCGCGATGCGGAGGGCCAGATACTTAGACAGGTGGTCCACGGTGGCGTTGGCCGTGGTCTTCACGTACCTGCCGGGACCCAGACGGCGCCTCGTTAGCGGTTTCGGGCGCGCCGGCGGGGGCCGAGCCGGGCCTCACCTGGTCTGGTTGTAGTCCTGGTCCTGGACCAGCTGGGGGTGCGGCCGGAACACCAGCTCGATCTCCGAACCCGCGCCCTCCCTGTGGCGCCTCGGCGGCGGCGTGGGGCTGCCGCTGTCCGCCTCGGGCCCCGAGCCGTCGTCGGAGGCGTGCGGGCGCTTGCGGCTCGGCCCCGCCTCCGAGGGGGTGTGTCCGCTGGCGTGCGGGGCGTGCGACGGCGCCGAGTCGTGCGACAGGTGCGAGCGCGTGTCGCCGTTGTCCTCCCCCCCGCTGAAGGTGGTGTTGTCGCTCTCCGGCGCCGGCTTCTTGGCGCGGTGGTTCCTGTCGGGACAGGAAGTGACCCCCATCAAAGGCCTTCAAAGAGCACGGGTCGAACGGCGGCAAAACGACGGGACGGCGCCCGCACCTCTCGGCCCGGCAGCGCGCCTGCTGCCGCAGCCCCTCCTCGATGCTGGAGCTCAGCGCCTCCTTGTTGTGCAGCCGGTTGAGGCGCTCCAGGACGCGGCGCTGGTGCGCCTCGTACTCGTCGCGGCTCGGGTAGATCTTGGAGATCAGCGCGTCGAAGTTGGAGTCGCGGCGCAGCGAGCGGCGCGACACCAGCTTCTTCCTGCAGGTCGGGCACTCCTTGTTCCTGAGGGGAAGAAAAAGCGGCGGTGAAGATGCGACCGCCGTGAGGCTGCGGGGGCGATGCTGGCGGCGGCGGCGACGACACCGACCCCGAGCGAAGAGCGGTGACGATGCAGTCGGAGCAGAAGCGGTGGAGACACTCCTTGGTGGTCATGGTGTTCTTCAGCATGTCCAGGCAGATGGGACACATCAGCTCGCTGTGCAGAGACCGCGGGGACACCGCCACTTCCGTCCCGTCCATGATGGCCTCCTGACACACACACACACACACACACACACTGAGTACTCGCATTACCCAAAAGTACTCGAGTACCTGGTTGCCGTGGTAACGCACCTGGGGGCTGCGGTGCAGCTCGTACAGGCTGAGCTCCCACGTCTTGCTGGGCGTCTGGATGTTGACGGGCGCCGCCATATTTGTAGTTCCTTTCACTGTACAGGAGAGAAGGCGATCAACACGATCGATCACTTCCGGAAATACAAATCAGCTGTCCGCCGGATCGATCGATGTCAGATTGATCTATCGACAATCATCTATCAGCGACACCGATCGATACACGCGCCGATCACCTGGAAAGAGTCCACTTCCGGTCGCGGGAGGGGAGAGGAAAAAAAAGAGGCCGAACGAGCGGAAGCGCTAAAAGTACAGCAGCCAATCAGCGATAATCGATACCGAAGTGATCGGAAACCGTCCGATCATCGAAGGGATTTGATTTGATCGAACTTCCGCTGACGTCAAGCCGTCCCGCGGACTCGAACCGGCAACTTTGTCCCTGCCCCCCGTCCGGACGGCCCGCCTCAGGCCGGCGGCGGCGGCTGACCTGCCGTTGGCGTCACACAGGAAGCGCCGCGGCTCGACTTCCGCCGGAAGTGTCAAGCGGCCGTCGGCGCGAGTCCCACGCGCGGCTCCGCGTCCGTGCCGGCGAAGAAGCGATGAAGATGCATCTCCTCTTCCTCCCCGCCGAGACGCCGAGCAGGTTAGCACCGACCAACCGTTCTTCCGCTTCCGGTCTTCTTCTCCTTCTTCTTCTGGTTCTTTTTCTTCTTCTTCTTCTTTTTCCGCGTCTCGCGCTCACACTGACCTCCCCCGGCCGTGCGCGCGCGGTGCACTAGCTGACGTCACAGTGCGCCCGCCATTTTTTTTTTAAATATTTTCTAACCTTTATTTAACCAACAAAACATGGACAAGGCAGGTTCCATATCCAATATTATTGTACTGGAAAATGATATATGTACACCACACATATGTGATATATTTCTCACCATATGGTACAATAATATGGAACAATAGAAATGTACTACATTACAACAAATCTCTATTTTAAAAGGAATGGTTTGAGAAAGGTATATGGTCAATAATTGACTTGATTGATTACAATGGGAGTCTTTTAGATGATGAACAATTCTGTACTAAACACAGATTTAAGCCTCCCTTATTAGAGTTCATAAAGTTACGAAACGCACTGCCTCCACAATTTGTATTCCTGACCAAAAATACAATGACACACCAAAACATACAACCACAGTTACCCCACTATCCCCCACTATTACCCCACTATACTTCCTACCTGAGGCTATCAGACTTTTTAATTCCTCTTCCCTCAGCCGCAGGAAATCTTCAAATCTTTGTACTTAAGACCTTAAAACACTTGATAGCCTTAACCTTGACAATTTATAATTTATTGTATTTCTTATTCTCCCTCCTTCCTACTATTATCTATTATTGTTATGTTTGTGCTTGAAACTCTGGCACAACAATTTCCTTCGGGATAAATAAAGTTGTTCTTATCTTATCTTATCTTATCTTATCTTATCTTATCGTATCACTCCAGGGAATCTCAATTCTGGACAGAAAGTGCAGAAACTCCTTTATTAGGAAATGTTTTACGGAAAATGTATTCCCTGAACGTCAAAACAAAAATAACATTTTAAATAGATTTATAAAGAATCGATTGCCACGCTGCCAACTATGTATCTGACTCTACCCATACCTCCAACGCAAAAGAGACCCACTTCAAATTATGAACAACATCCACCCATCTAAGGAATTATTGAGGGTACACTTTAATTTTGAAGATAATATTTGTACATTTTCTGAAGACAACATTGAAACCACTGACCATAGA
This sequence comes from Fistularia commersonii, assembly GCF_037954325.1. Lineage (NCBI taxonomy): Eukaryota > Metazoa > Chordata > Actinopteri > Syngnathiformes > Fistulariidae > Fistularia > Fistularia commersonii. Next base: position 518,617 of record NC_141307.1, on the reverse strand, counting down.
TTTTTCTCATGGGAAAAAGTACAGGGCTTTTGGGCTAAAACTCAAAAATGGGTTAAAGATAATTTTCCATCGTCACCAGTTTCTTTCTCAAGAGATGATATAACATTTGGTTTACTTTTAAGCAACAAAAGAGAGGAACTATGTGTCCATGTTATTTTAGGCCCGGCCAAGTTCTTCCTTCACAAAAACAGAATGCAAAAATGTTCCCCAAATTTTACCTTCTTTATAAATGATTTTGAATTATATAAAAAATCCTTAAAACTTGTGCAAAAATCCAAAAACCAAAAAATATACAGTTTAATGTCTGAGATTTCTTGTGAACCACAAAGTTAAATATATGTTATATTCCCCTTGCAGGTTTTTTTTTCCTCTTATTAATTAATTTATTTTTTATTTTATTTATCTATCTATTCATTTAATTATTTTCTTTCACTTTCATTTTTGTCTCGCATTAAATATTTCTTACAAACCTTTAACACTGTTAACTTCTGATTACATACAGAACGAATGCCCTCCTGTCCTTTGCTTCCTCATCCCTGGTTGTTTCATTGACATTCAGTTCCACCTTGCCATGTTTATTTGCACATGTGTATATTTGTTTATGCTATTTGAGTTCAATTCAAAAAAAAAAATTTAACAGGCACGAGGCGCTATAAAGACACATTTAACTGCCAGAGTAAACAAGAGTCTGTGAGAAATGTAGAATTAGTTTTCTAACATCTTCCTTGAAGGGTGGATGTTACGAAGGACAAATGTCTAAATAAATACATAAGCTCTCTTTTGGTGGGTAAGAATTGAAATCGGTGACCCCTGTGATTTCTGTGTTATACATGAAGAATCTATTTCACATTTATTTTACTATGGCTTGATAAATATACAAGTCTTTGAGGAGGAGAAGTGCATTCTCACTGCAGCTGCCGGATAAGGACATTTTTCTTCATGTTGAATACGACACCAAGGAAAAGGACATTGTTTCTACAGAAAATGAATCAATATAGCACAACTATAAATGGACATCAGAACCTGAGGGCGGTAAGAACAAACTTTATTTTGGAAAAATGTGTTTAATATTTGTGTGTATATGTGCAGTGTTTTAGTTCTACCTTTATAATTCTTTTTGATTTCTGTGTATATGTATATTTTTGTGTTTGCCCTGGCTAAACAGTTTAGTTTTGTATGTTTATTTGTTCATTTAAAAATAGAAAAAATATAATAAGATAATGTGTAATTTGCCAAACAAAAAAGTGGCAAGAAGAATACAATATGTATTTATCTCAATGGATTTAAAGGAATATCTTATATAAAACAGTATATTTTTTGGAAAGATCTTTTTAGATAATTTAAAATCGTTTTTAAAGAAGGTAAAATTGGGGGGACATTTTTGCATTCTGAACTTGGTTACACCTAAAATAACATTAAGACAGACGTCATCTCTTTCGTTTCCTACAAGTAAACAAAAAGTTTTATTATCTCCTTTTCTTTTTTTAAACATGAGCTATTTATGTAGCCCGTCACGTGATCTGCATCCGGGAACCCGGGCGCTGCGTGACGTCACCAGGACAGATGCACCGGGTCACGTGATCCCACCCGCACGGAAGTCACCAGCTTTTCTTATTGTTTATTTTTTGTACCAAACCCACGCCTTGTTTTTCAGGTTCCGAATGTGAAAGCCACATATTGATTTTAATCAGATTAAAAAACAAACCTGTCCATCAAATTATATTTTTAGAATCAGATAATTTTCGTTAGAATACAGATTAAATAACAGTAAATCGGCAGGATTTAATATTGGGCCAATACAAATATATGTACATATATATACAGCTATATATGTACATATACATACATATATTGATATTATATTATATTATAGTCTTCTATTATATCATATTATTATTGATATTATACACATATTGCGATGGTGTTTTTCTATATTTTCTAGCACCCAGCCAGGAAGTGGAGAGCAACTGCTCACCTGACAGTTATTTACCTGTGTGAGAGCGAGGCTTGTTTACATATATGCACTCAGTGATATGAGTTTGAAATTAAATGTTTTTTATGATTGATAAATATCCGTGTAACGCAAACTAACGCAAATAAAATCAAACCGGATTGGTGTACTTCTGTCCTTTGCTAAACTATGACATAGAAAGGTGTGTGAGGGTGTAACAAAGGGGGGTCACCCGATCCTCGGCCCACCTGCACGCCTCTGTCGACCCGCTCCCGGGTTCGGCCGGGCGGCCATGTTTGCTGAGCACACAGCCGCATTCAAACCCTCGCAAAGGGAACCTGTGTTTGGTATGGTGGTTGCTAGGCGACCAGTCATATTAATTGCCCCTCGGGGGGGGGGGGGGGGGGGGGATTTCTTTTGTGCGTCATTACTTTGATCCATTTCTTTATGTGTGTGAGTTTACCGCCAATACAAGAGTCCACCTCCATCCAGGCTGCTGGGTCAGACCTCCACAACAACACACACACTCCTACCAGTACTACCGCTACTACTACTACTGATACTACCACAGTGACTTCCTCTACTAATACTGCTAACCAGTGACACGACCAATACCACTGATACTACTTATACTAACATTACAAGTTCTCATGCATCTACAACCACTACTTACACTACTACTAATACTACTGATAAGATAAGAACAACTTTATTTATCCCGAAGGAAATTGTTGTGCCAGAGTTTCAAGCAAAAACATAACAATAATAGATAATAGTAGGAAGGAGGAAGAGTAAGAAATACAATAAAATATAAATGATCAAGGTTAAGGCTATCAAGTGTTATCAAGGCTAACAAGTGTACTAATACCACTGCCACTACCAGCAGTACTACTATGACAGCTAGTCATGCTGTCACTAACACTAGCAATACTACTGCTTCTACAACAATACTTCTGCAGTTATTATGATGAACACCACAGCTACCTCAGGTACTGCTTCCTCCTCTCCTCTCGGCTGCTACCTCAGCCAATCATCTGCCTCCATCTAACCTTCTGCTCTCACGCCATCTGCCTCCCTGTCCTACACACCTCCAGACCTCCAGACCTCCAGACCTCCAGCCATAGACCTCCTCTGGTGTTGCTGCAGACCTCCTCCAACCTCTGATACAACTAGTACTACTGCCACTGCTAGGCCGACCACTACTGGGACTAACACTAGTACTACTACAGCTATTACTGCTAATGCTAACGCTACAACTACTACAGTTACTACTTACAGTACTACCGCTACTAATACTACTGCTGATACAACCACAGCTACTTATACTAAGAAAACTAGTTACTAAAAACAATAAAAATTCGAATAATAACCATAAATAATAATAACAAAATCACAAGTCTTGCGACACACATAATAAAAGAAGTCTGCACATACACAATAAACACATACACGCATAAATACACACACACAATAAATACACACATCTAAACACACACATAAACGAACACACAGACACACACACATAAACAAACAGAGACACACACACAAATAATAAAAACACATATACACAAACACACAAACAATAAATGCACACAATCGCATCCACAATAAATGCACAAACACAAACTAATCCACACATGCACATAGATAAACACACACATACATAAACACACACACATATATAAACAAACACATACGCACACACACCCTTGGGTGAAAACACTGACGTCACACATAAAAAGATTGGCAGGTGGAATGCTGGTGGAAACACTGACATCACACACACACACACACACACACACACACAGACCCACATTGATGCACCCAGGTACAGATACTGACATACACACTGACGCACACACACACTGACGCACACACTGACGCACACACATTGTCTGATGATGTTCCACAGGTTCTCAGCTGAGAACCCGAGTGAAACTGGGTCTGGAATGTGTGTGTGTGTGTGTGCGCTTGTGCCAGTGTGTGTGTGTGTGTGTGTGTGTGTGTGTGTGTATGTATTTGGAGAAGGTTGTAGCTAAGCAGGTGTTCCTCACAGGGTTCCACTGTTCTGGCAGAAGCTCCTCTGCCCTGGGATCTTCTGTTTCCAGGTTCCACCTGGAAGGTTCTCCTGAGGTTCCAAAGGTTCTGTTCCGTTCCTCCATCCCTTTGAGAACCTCTCGATGTTCCATCTCCTGACGTTCTCCATCACTCGGGTTCTTCGTGTTTTCATCCACGTTCTGAGGAGCGGGTGTGTCTCACGTCTCGGTGCGCCAACGATGTCCTCGTGTTCACTGATGGAGAGCGTTTTTTTTGGAAGTCACCAGAACAATGTTCTTGTTGATGTTTTGGTTCCACCGAGCACCAAAGGGTTCCATCGCTTCCAAAGGGCGTCGCCCTCGTCGTCATCAGCGACGTTCCTGCAGAGCCTCGGAGGAGCTTTGAAGGCTTGAACCAAACTCCTTTCAGGTTCTCACAAAGTCCTAGCGTCCATTAGCACTGCTGGACACAGACGGGCTAGCAGACAGGCTAGCCCTCAGGCTAGCAGCCAGACAGGCAGGCAGACCAGCAGATAAAATAGCGGCCAGGCTAGCAGCCAGGTTAGCCAATCAACTAGTTGCCAGACTAGTGGCCAGACTAGCAGACAGACTGGCAGAAAGATAAGTACCGCGGCGAGCAGCCAAGCTTGCGGGCCAACTAGCGGACAGACTAGCAGCTGGGCTAGCAGACAGACTAGTGGCCAGACTAGCAGAGTTGCTTGGAGCCAAACTAGCAGGCAGACTAGCAGATAGACTAGCAGCCAGGCTAACAGGCAGGTGGCCAGACTAGCAGACTGACTAATAGCCAGGCTAGCAGGCAGGCAGCAAGACTAGTAGCCAAACTAGCAGCCTGACTAGCAGAGGCTAGAAGCTAGGTTATTGGGCCAACTAGCGGTCAGGGTAGTCGCAAGGCTAGCAGACAGACTAGTGGCCAGACTAGCAGAGTTGCTTGGAGCCAGACTAGCAGACAGACTAGTAGATAGACTAGCAGCCAGGCTAACAGTCAGGTGGCCAGACTAGCAGAGTTGCTTGGAGCCAGACTAGCAGACAGACTAGTAGATAGACTGGCAGCCAGGCTAACAGTCAGGCGGCCAGACTAGTAGACTGACTAGCAGGCAGGCAGTAAGACTAGTGACCAAACTAACGCTCGACTAGCAGAGGCTAGAGGCCAGACTAGTTGGCCAACTAGCGTCGAGAGTAGTCACTGGGCTAGAAGACAGACTAGCGGCCAGAATAGTAGAGGCTAGAGGCTAGACTAGTGGCCTAACAAGCATCCAGAGTAGTCGCTAGGCTAGTAAACAGACTAGTGACCAGACTAGCAGCCGGGCTAGCAGCCAGACTACCAGCCAGGCTAGCAGACAGACTAGCGGCCAGACTAGTAGAGGCTAGAAGCTAGACTAGTGGGCCAACTAGCGTCCAGAGTAGTCGCTAGGCTAGCAGAAAGACTAGTGACCAGACTAGCAGAGAGGCTAGCATCCAGACTAGTAACCAGGCTAGCAGACAGACTAGTGACCAGACTACCAGCCAGGCTAGCAGACAGACTAGCGGCCAGGCTAGTAGCCAGGCTAGCAGCCAGACTAGCAGCCAGGCTACAGCAGCAGGTCCAGGAGGCTCTGCTGTGCCATCAGGGTGGAACCTCAAATATTTAATCCCAGTGTTTGAGGAACCGCCTGGGCGTCTCCGTGACGACCAGGAGGCACGAGGTTCCTCGCGACGTCACGTTTCGCTTCCGGCGGCGCCGAGTTTTTCCTCGCCGCTCTCTAGATGAGCGACGGCGGCGAGCCTCGGGATCCGGGAAGCCGGAACCCAGGAGGTTCTCCTCCCACGCCGGTGTCCAGGTGAAGGAGGAGGACCTTCTGGAAGCCGACCTTCAGCTGGAACGCCGCTAAAGCAACAAGCGCAGCGGCGCCGCCACGCCTCCCCACGCCAAAGACAAACATAAAGAGCTCGCCATCCGGAGAACCTGCAGCACCAACATCTCACCTCCTCTGGAACCACAGCAACCACAGGACCCTGGAGAAGCAACGCTGTGAGTTCACCCTTCTTCTACCTCATGTTCTCCTCTTGATCCTCTCATGTTCTCCACATGTTCTTCTCATGTTCTTCACATGTTCTTCTAATGCTCATCAAATGTTCTGCTCATGTTATCCTTTTGTTCTACTCTCGTTCTCCTCTCGTTCTTCTCATGTTCTCCTGATGTTCTCCACATGTTCTAATGTTCTTCACATGTTCTTCTAATGCTCTTCAAATGTTCTCCTCATGTTCTCCTCTTGTTCTTCTCATGTTCTCCTCATGTTACCTTCATGTTCTCCTAATGTTCTTCACATGTTCTTCGAATGCTCTTCAAATGTCCTCCTCGTGTTATCCTTTTGTTCTTCTCATGTTCTCCTCATGTTCTCCCAATGTTCTTCACATGTTCTTCTAGTGCTCTTCAAATGTTCTCCGAATGTTCCTCTGGTGTTTCTCCAAATTTTCTACTCATGCTCTCCTAATGTTCGTCTTACGTTCTAATGTTCTTCTCAAATTCCACTCATGTATTGTCATGTCCTCCTAAAAACAACCTGAGAAGTTCTGGTATCTTCTGGGCTGGAGTGCAGGTTCTGCATGAAGCAGGTGTTGATGGTACTCCGGTGTGAGTCTGCAGCACCAATCACTTCCTGTATCTGATGATCAATTCTTTCAATCTGATCAATCACCTGATCAATGAGCTCCAATCAGTAGTGATCAGCGATCAATCAATATGATCCATCACTTCCTGTTTTCAAACAGATCCACGGCCATGAAGATCTCCGTCGTCCTCCTCTCCTCCATCGGTACGTTCTCCTCTCCCCGATCAATAAATGATCAATATCATCATTTGTCTGTTGAAACATCTCAGCTCTCTGTTGACGTCACCAGTCGCCATGGCAACAGTCAGGCTAATGGCGGCGGAAGGAACCTCTGATGATTCAAGCACGGAGGAGCCTGCAGTAACCACACCTTCTTCAGGTGGTCCAGCATCTTCATCAGCTGGTCCAGCATCTTCATCAGCTGGTCCAGCATCTTCATCACCTGGTCCAGCATCTTCATCACCTGGTCCAGCATCTTCATCAGCTGGTCCACCAACTTCTTCACCTGGTCCAGCATCTTCATCAGCTGGTCGATCATCTTCATCACCTGGTCCAGCATCTTCATCAGCTGGTCCAGCATCTTCATCAGCTGGTCCAGCTCCTTCTTCACCTGATCGAGCACCTTCTTCAGGGGATTCAACAACTTCTTCAGTCGGCACTACACCTTCATCAGGTGACCCATCACCTTCACCAGGTGGCACCAAACCTTCATCAGGTGGTACTGGACCTTCATCGGGCGTCACAACCCCTCCAGCAGGTGGTCCATCACATGCTTCAGGTGGCCCATCACATGCTTCAGGTGGCCCAACACATGCTTCAGGTGGTCCATCACATGCTTCAGGTGGCCCATCACATGCTTCAGGTGGCCCAACACATGCTTCAGGTGGTCCATCACATACATCAGGTGGTCCATCACATGCTTCAGGTGGCCCAACAGAAGGATCTACTAGCACGATGTCGTCTTGTCCGGTCAACAGAACCAGCTTCCTGTTGGTGGTCGTCATGGTGACGTTGGTTCTCTGCGGTTGACTGGAGGAACCCTGTGTTGCTTCATGTCCCAGGAGACCCAAGTCACCTTTGATTGTTGTTTTCTTCTGTAACCATGGCAACTGTAGCCCTGTCCATACGTCCAAGTGAATAAAGTCCAAGGTTCCAACCTTCCCTGGGGTGGCTGGTGTTTCTGCTGAAGAAGCACAATGTTTTCTTTGAGCCTTGTAGAACGAGATCATGCAGAACACGGGACGCCCCAACACGTGTGCGCCCGTTGCCCTGTTAGCACGTTAGCATGGAAGCATGATCTTCTGTCACTCCTTTACCAGGCAGACCCTTGAACTCTCCAAGAAACCCTTGTCTTCTCCAAGAGACCCTTGTGCTCTCCAAGAGTACCTTGTGTTCTCCAGGTGACCCTCTTGTTCTCAGGAGACATTCAGATTCTTTAAAAGACCCTCGTGTTCTCCGGGTGACTCTTGTGGTCTCCAAGAGACCCTTGTGGTCTCCAGGAGACCCTTGTGTTCTCCAGGTGACCCTCGTGGTCTCCAAGAGACCCTTGTGGTCTCCAGGTGACCCTCTTGTTCTCAGGAAACATTCAGATTCTTTAAAAGACCTTCATGTTCTCCAGAAGATGCCGGTGGTCCTGTTGACACCAGTCTCTTCCTGATGTTTGGGTCCACCTCCTGTTGGCGCTCTGACCACACAGAACCACAGAAGCTTCTCCAACCCATTTTGGGCCCAACAGGAAGTTGAATGCTCACAAGATGATTGGCCCGACTGCCCCGGCGGGCCGGTAGCCTCCGACTCCCGGGCCTCCTTTGTTTGGACACGGATCAAATATTGACAGAGCGAACGTTCTGCTATCGCTCAGCTTGTGGAAAGGTGCTTCTGTTGGTTTTATATCAAGTTCCTCTGCGGCACCAGGATCTGCTCCTTCGCCAAACCAGGAAACCAAACACGTGCTATTCATTTGTCATTGTTAAAGGACTGTTGTATGTTGTGATGGAGGTCACGGAGGTCCAACAGGGAACACTGTATCAACGGAGTCGGGTTTCCCGGCGTCCTGAGACAAAAGCAGGGCGGCGGCGAGCGGGTGCAGGGTGGAGGTCCACATGGAGAAGGGTGGAGCTTCAGGGCTGGACGGAACATTTTCATCCGTCAGGCACTGGGTCAACTGTCAATCAGAGGGTCAGCTGTCAATCAGAGGTTAGCTGTCAATCACAGGGTCAACTGTCAATCACAGGCTCAGCTGTCAATCAAAGGTCAGCTGTCAATCAAAGGCCGCTTGTCAATCAAAGGTCAGCTGTCAATCAAAAGGTCAGCTGTCAATCAGAGATTAGCTGTCAGTCAAAGGTCAGCTGTCAATCAAAGGTCAGCTGTCAGTCAAAGGTCAGCTGTCAATCAAAGGGTCAACTGGCAATAAAAGGGTCAGCTGTCAATCAAAGGGTCAGCTGTCAATCAAAGGGTCAGCTGTCAATCACAGGGTCAACTGTCAATCAGAGGGTCATCTGTCAATCAAAAGGCCACTTGTCAGTCAAAGGGTCAACTGTCAATAAAAGGGTCAGCTGTCAATCAAAAGGTCAGCTGTCAATCAAAAGGTCAGCTGTCAGTCAAAGCATCAACTGTCAGCCAAAGATCAGCTGTCAATCAAAAGGTCATCTGTCAGTCAAAGGTTCAACTGTCATCTTCGACATCCAGCCGTTCACCCTCTCATTCACACCTGTGCACAATGTGGAGTCTCCAAGAGGAAGATGGAGAACCTGGAGAACCCAGGCAGGAGAACCAGGTGAGATCCTCTTGTGAGGATCCATGATCAGTATTCAACCTCTGCTGGTCCTCAGAGACCTTCTTCTGGTCCCACCATCCAGACCTTTGCTCCTCCTGTTTCATCTGCAGAAGATGCCGGAGCCTGAACTTCCTCTTGTAAACAATGACCCACGGTCATGGGAAGATATCCACAGGTGTGTGTGTGTGTGTGTGTGTGTGTGTGTGTGTGTAAACTGTCACAAACATGTAATAATGCTGTCATAAGATAACATCAGACATCCTATTAATAACAATGTACTTGAAGTGTAACTGTGATTGAACGGTGAGACAGGTGCTGTGTTGGAAGGACCAATCAGAAGGTCCGGTGGGTGAGATGCACCTGGACCAGTTCCTCCAGGGTTCCCCTCCTCCGTTGAAGCGTCCCGCCGCCACGCCCGCTTGACGCATGACTGACGTGCTCCGTCACGCCACCCGTCGGAACTATGGCCGCACCCTCACGCCGACGACTGCCACGAACATCTGTGGCATCTGCGTCGTCATGGCGACAGACGGGTTCTAATATAAAAGTCAGGTCGAAGGCGCGAGAGAGGAGAACGTCCTCCGAGAGCTTCTGGATACCCGACCTCCTCGCTCTTCCTCCTCGTCCGGGTGAGTCTCGGTGGTTTGGCTAGCTCTACGTTAGCCGCCGTCGTTCAGGATAACTGGATAAAAACATTTTCATCGCATCCTAGTATTTTCATAATGCGATGATAACTCTTATTAACATGTTATATCGTGATTATTCACGGTGCGGCGTCTCTCCGTTCTACGTCCTCTGGTGGAATCTGATTGGTCGATGTTCCGCCGGGGTTCTCGCCGTAACGAACCCTCCGAGGAACGTCTCCGAAAACCACAACTCAATCCCGCTCTTATTTTCCAGGTGTCCTTCGTCTTCGTCGTCATGGTTACACAGATTTCCCTGGTCCTCCGGCTGGTTGTTGGTAAGACGTTTTTTTTCATTTCCTGTTTTTTGTTTTGTTCTTGTTCGAGACCGCTAACCGCTATTCTTTTATGTGAACGAATGCAGTGTTTGCCTGCGTGCACGCCACCGTGCCCTATCCCACCGTGACCGCCTACAGCAGCGCCATGACTCAGGCTGATGAAGCTACAGCCATGGCTAATGAAACTACAACTGAGGCTAATGAAGCTACAACTGAGGCTAATGAGGCTACAACTGCGGCTCATGAAGCTACAACTGAGGCTAATGAAGCTACATCCGTGGTTCATGATGCTAAAACTTCAGCTAATGAAGCTACAACTGAGGCTAATGAAGCTACAACTGAGGCTAATGAAGCTACGTCTGTGGTTCCTGATGCTAAAGCTGTAACTGATGAAGCTACGACTGAGGCTAATCATGCTACATCCATGGTTCATGAAGGTACAACTGAGGCTAATGAAGCTACGTCCGTGGTTCCTGATGCTAAAGCTGTAACTGACGAAGCTACGACTGAGGCTAATCATGCTACATCCATGGTTCATGAAGGTACAACTGAGGCTAATGAAGCTACAACTGAGGCGAAAGAAGCTACGTCCGTGGTTCCTGATGCTAAAGCTGTAACTGATGAAGCTACGACTGAGGCTAATCATACTACATCCATGGTTCATGAAGGTACAACTGAGGCTAATGAAGCTACAACTGAGGCTAATGAAGCTACGTCCGTGGTTCCTGATGCTAAAGCTGTAACTGATGAAGCTACGACTGAGGCTAATCATGCTACATCCATGGTTCATGAAGGTACAACTGAGGCTAATGAAGCTACAACTGAGGCTAATGAAGCTACGTCTGTGGTTCCTGATGCTAAAGCTGTAACTGATGAAGCTACGACTGAGGCTAATCATGCTACATCTATGGTTCATGAAGCTACAACTGAGGCTAATGAAGCTACAACTGCGGCTAGTGAAGCTACAACTGAGGCTAAAGAAGCTACCCCCGTGGTTCATGAAGCTATAACTGAGGTTAATGAAGCAACAACTGATGTTAATGAAGCTACAACTGCGGCTAATGAAGCTACAACTGTGGCTAATAACGCTACAATTGCGGCTAATGAAGCTACAACTGAGGCTAATGAAGCGACACCCGTGGTTCCTGATGCTAAAACTGCAGCTAATGAAGCTACAACTGAGGCTAATGAAGCTAAAACAACGGCTAGTGAAGCTACAGTTGAGGGGAAAGATGCTATAAATGAGGATAATGAAGGCACAACTGCTGCTAATGAAGCTACAACCGCAGCTAATGAAGCTATAACCTCAGCTATTGACGCTACAACTGTCGCTACCAAAGCTACAACTGAGGCTAATGAGGCTACAACTGCGGCTAATGAAGCTGCAACTGCGGCTAATGAAGCTACAACTGAGGCTAATGATGCTACAACCGGAGCAGCCATGACAACCTCTGCCGCCTCGTCGTCCTCTTGCGCCACTAGCATGGCGGCGTTAGCGCTGGCGGCGCACGTCCTCCACTGGATCTGAGGCCTGAAGCCCCGCCCCCAACAGAGATTGTGACGACGCATCCTGGACGTTCCCGCTCTTTCACGTGCACTTTATAGCAGTTTGTAATTAATTCAGTTATTTATTGATCCAAGGAGCCTCTTATTGATCATTGTTCAGTTATTTGGGTGTTTTCTAATATATCTATTTATATTCATATATAAAACGTATAATACATCTGCAGTCTGTTGGACTTGTATTAGAGTTTGCAGATAAAAAGGTTATTGAACTGTGAATGCACTATCAATGAAGTGATTATTGATCAGCCAGTTGATCTGGTTGCAGGTATTGATCATGCTGTCTGTGATGTATTGATCTGCGCCGATTACCTCATTAAACACTAATCAGTCGTATCAGACTTGAAAGTTTGGGTTCCTTTTCCGTCATCGATCACCGATCGATACCCGATCAATAATACGTCCCGCTCTCACCCGTGACCTTTGGAAGGTTCTGGATTCTCTCTCTGTGAATGGGCTGATGATTGACGGCTGACCTTCATCAGTGGATGAAGATGAGGAGGTCCACCTCCGTCTGCTGTGAAGGTGAACCATCAGGGACGGATCCTGAGGAAGCTCCTAGCAGAGCAACACCTCCTCCTCCTCCTCCTCCTCCTCCTCTTCATCTCCTCCTTATCTTCACCTTCATCCTCCACCTCCTCCTCCTCTTCATCTCCTTCCTCCTTCCCTCCATCCTGTTGCGGTGGAGGAACGTCAGATGATTGACAGGTGAATCCAGGGGATTAATTTTAATCCTGGCAGAAATAAAGAGCGCCGTCGAGCCGGTGATGCTAATCCTCCGTTGCAAACACGGCCGCCGCGTGCACGCCGCGTGCACGCTGGCACCGGGTTGAGGGGGCGGAGCTTAGTTGGCATCCATGCATTGGACGGCGGGTCAATGCTAGCAGCCAGGAGGCGGGGCTTAAAGGAAGCTACAGCTAAACGGAGTCACTCCATCCATAGCATTCATTGTCGAAAACCTCTTATTCTTACAGTGGAGGAGGGGGCGGGGCTTGACTCGGATCAGCTGTCAATCACTGACACCTGACCATTCACATCTCTCTCTCACACACACACACACACACCTGATTGGTTAAACATGCTTCATTCATGTTTTTCTAAACATATTGGGTTTTCATTGATAACTTCCTCAGTCATTCACATTCACAAACTGACTCTGTGTGTGTGTGTGTGTGTGTGTGTGTGTGTTAGATGTTCTCCAGTCAGCCATAACTGATGGACACTGATGATGGAGTTGCCAGGATATCTCTTTCACACACACACACCCACACACACACACACACACACGCAGGCTATGGCTAGCATGCTAACAACAGTGTAAATATGCACATTCTCCAAGGGTCACAGAGAGAACCCTGCTTTCTTCTCTGGTTTTCTGATGGATCTGGGTGTTCTGCAGCTCCAGGTGGGACCTTCTACAAGAACCAGAACATTAGCAAGCAATTAGCTGGTTAGCTTAGCAAGCAGTGGGGTCATGGTGGTCCAGTGGTGAACCAGAAGACAGACTGAGCAAAGGTCTGCGAAGGTCACGCTGATGATCTCCACCTCCTTCATGTCTGTTTAGCCGTCTCTTTCCTTAAGCTAGCTCTCACCCGATTGGTCGACACCACAGGGGTGACGACTGCAGACCAATGGCGTTAGAGCTCGGCCATCTTGTTGCGGGGGGGCTCCTGCGCCTGGTATACGACAGCCTACTGCGGTGTTCTGTACACAGAAGTACGGCAGTGATAGTACTTTGAGTACGAGTACAGTGATGTTCTGCGGTGGAACCGGCAGGTTCACAGGAACCCGAATGGACTCTCCTCTGCCATGCGCTGTGATTGGACATGACAGCGTTTTATGACATCACGGCCGGTGTGTTTCAGGGGCCCGTCAGGTTCGAACTGCGCTGCTCCCCGGGTTAGCGAAGCTACGCTCCCCGGCGCCGCCTTTGGCCGACGGCGCGCGGCATGTCGCCATGCCCATCCTGACTCTGGGCTTTGCTTTGGGCGTCGCGCTCAGCCGAGGCATACCGCTGCTCTTCCAGCAGCGCCTCGGCGCCGCGCCGGACGCCCCGGCGGCGGGAGGAGCGCCGGGGACGCGAGCGGAGCTGGTGAGCGATGATGCCGCCGGACTCTCGGCGGCGGTTTCCTGCGCCGGGGCGGGACACTTCTTCAGCAAGGATCAGGACTCATCCTATGACCCGTACTTCTCGACGCTGGAGAGCGTGGACAGCGACGACGAGCGGTGCGAGGACGTCTGCAGGTTCGACAACTTCTACAACAACTGCTGGATGAACGCCACGCTGCAGGCCACGCTGGCGCTGCGGGCGGTGAAGGAGAAGCTGAGCGACCGCGGCGCCGAGGACGTCGCGCAGCTTTCGGAAACGCCAAAGTTCTCAGAGCTGTTCCTGGCGGCGCTGCGCAGCCCGGGGCGTTCCTTCAGCCTGGAGGAGCTCAACGTGGTACTGCTGGCGCTGTCGGAGGACGTGCCCTCGTTGGTCCACGACCGGGAGAACGACCCCCTGGACCTCCTGACCCCTCACCTGTCCTGGTTGGAGAAGTGCGGCGTGCGGACCACCGTGGACACGGAGACGCTCAGCAACTGCAGGAGGTGCGGCGTCACCTTGGCGAGGGCCAGCCTGGGCAGCGTGGTCTACCTGCACCTGCCCAAGAGGAGGGACACCATCGAGTCCCTGCTCAGGTGCCTGAACGGCACCATCAGGAGAGCCCGGTGTCCGAGGTGCCGCTCCAGATCCAGAACCCGGCAGTACTGGTCCCGCCCCGAGGTTCTCACCTTCTACTTGAACCGTATACGCAACGACGGCTCCGTGCTAAGGGGGCGCGTGTTCGCGCCCGAGGAGATCCAGGTCCAGACGAGTCCGGACGAGTCGCAGCGCTATAAGCTCTCCTCCGTCATCTGCCACCTCGGCTGCAACGACGGGGGCGGCCATTACTGGGCCTACATGCTGGAAGATCACCTGACCTTCAAGGCCAATGACCTGCAGATCAGTGTCAAAGAAGGTGATCGGCCCAACGAGGTGCACACCAACGGAGTGGTGTTCTTCTACGAGATCTCGCTGGCCGCTCTTGGTTCTCCGCTTCCGGGGGTGCAGAGCTGACCGAGCTCCATTGAGGACCGAGTTCTGTTGTCTCCAGGTGGAGTCTGGACTGCTCAAAGACTCATGGAACTAGATCCTTCTGAGGAGGCCGGGGGTCAGGACCATAGCCCCCAAAGACCCCCAAGGATGATCCAAGGATAGAGGGGATAAAGATCTCGCAATCCACGTGCCCTCAGACCAACGTACCCCGAGCTTCATTGTCCCAGGGTTCTACCTCAGCAGGGTTTCATGTTCTTCCCTGGAGTCCGGTGTCTCGGTTTGGAGGCAGCAGAGTGGCACCGCCTTCTGGACCACAGGGAGCATATTTGTAAGATGCTGGTTCGCTGTCATGGTGACGTTGTATAAAGGGATCCTCAATAAAGATCTCAGACGCAGGGTTAGGACAGCTGGCACCCTGGCAGTGAGGTTCCCCACCTTTGGAACGTCGTGGTCCTGCTTGGAACATCAGACCCTTTGCTAGTGGAACCACACGTGATCTGTTCTCCAGACATCAGAACCTCTTCTGCTCATGTTTCACGTCCCACCAAGGGTTCCCATCATGGAGGCCGAGGCTACATCACTGGACAGCCGCGATGCTAAGGGCCTTATGCTAAATGATGTTTACGAATATTAAAGCGCAGCTTCAGGCTGGAGTCCAGGTGTTCCACCGCACGTCTTGTTCTTCTTCTGCCCCCCAGGTACTACGAAGTACTGCACAAATATTCAGTTCTAAGAAGTACTCCAGACCACGTTCTCCCGATTGGGCAGGGGGTCGAGTCTCGTCGCTGTCAATCACGCGAAGCCCCGCCCCTCCAGCTGTCCAGGCACCAGAGGTGCATTTCTGGATTTCCCCAAAGACTTCGCCTCTGATGTCAGGGTTCTCTGGGGAACCGCAGGCCGTAAAGGTTCTTTGTTCTGTTCTAGTGGCGAAGCGGCCGTTCTCCTGCGTCCGTCAAACTAATCAGGTGTGTGTGTGTGTGTGTGTGTGTGTGTGTGTGTGTGTGAAACACACCAGCCCGATGACATCATGCACATCTCCTTGGCGACTCCTGCAGGTCAAGTGTACCCGGGGGGGGTTGGTCGGACTCCAACCACACCAGAGCTATTAGTATGGAAAGCGGGAAAAGGGGGCGGGGCTACGGCCGGCACGTAACCTTGACGACGATTGACGAAATACCGATTGATTTTGTTCCCTTGCTCTCCAAACGTCAGACGAGCCTCAGCCCAGGCCTGTTGGCCAGCTAGCCTGGTGAAAAAAGGCAACTGCTTTGTTTATTGGCTCGCTAGCCTGGTGTGGAGAGCTAATGTGTTGCTTATGGACTAGCTGGCTTGCTGCGGAAAGCTAATTTGTTTTTTGGGGGGATTTAGCTAACCCACTGTAGAAAGTGAGCATTGTTTGCTAGCTGTTGTGTTGTTTTTGTCCGGCTAACCTGGTGTGGAAAGCTAATGTGTTGTTTATGGACTAGCTAGCTTGCTGTGGAAAGGTGATTTGTTTTTTGGAGGGATTTAGCTAACCCACTGGAGAAAGTGAGCATTGTTTGCTAGCTAACCTGGTGTGGAAAGCTAATGTGTTGTTTATGGACTAGCTAGCTTGCTGCGGAAAGCTAATTTGTTTTTTGGGGGGATTTAGCTAACCCACTGTAGAAAGTGAGCATTGTTTGCTAGCTAGGCTGTTGTGGAAGGCTAATGTGTTGTTTTTATCCGGCTAACCTGGTGTGGAAAGCTAATGTGTAACATCAAGCAAAGCGAATGCTAACGCTGAGTGGTATCTGCGAGCACACTGTGGGTTAAGCCCCGCCCCCCGGCCTGGTTGACAGCTATGATTGACTGATGGGGATCCCAGGTGAGGGCTGAGCGGTGTGTGTGTGTGTGTGTGTGTGTGTGTGTGTGTAGGCGGCGGACCGTCAGTTTCACATCCTGACGTTGAGGAGGTGCCGCTTCTTGAGCAGATCAGATCTGATTGGTCTCCACGGCGACCTCCAGCTGACCTCCGGGCCTCTCAGCCTTTTACAGACGGGAAGGGTCGCCGTGGCAACCGGGTCGGCCAATCAAGACCCTTTTTATTTTCAAATTTCCCGCCGGATCACAGAGACGTCTGGTCCCGGTGGCCGTTAGCTCCGCTGTCTCTCGGCGCTCCGCTCCGTCAGTCCATTTCAGGCGTCCGCCGTTGTCAAGGTAACCTGTCACAAGTGCCTGTTACCACGGCAACCAGAGGTCCAACCAACGACGCGGTTTGACACCAGCCGATGTTAGAGACTCGAACCCAGAGACACAGTCAGCTGGGCTCTGCTGTGTGTGTGTGTGTGTGTGTGTGTGTGTGTCTCCATCTGTGTGTTTTATGTGTGTTTGTGTGTGAGTCTAGGTTTCTGTGTGTATCTGTGTGTGTGTGTATCTGTATGTGTGTGTTTTATGTGTGTGTGTGTGTGTGTGTGTGTGTGTGTGTGTATTTTTGTGTATGTGTGTGTGTGTTTGTGTGTGTGTTTGTGTGTGTGTGTGTCTATATGTGTGTGTTTTAAGTGTTTTGTGTGTGTGTGTGCGTGTGTGTGTGTGTGTGTATCTGTATGTGTGTGTTTTATGTGTGTGTGTGTCTATGTGTATTTCTGTGTATGTGTGTGTGTGTTTGTGTGTGTGTGTCTATATGTGTGTGTTTTAAGTGTTTTGTGTGTGTGTGTGTGTGTGTGTGTGTGTGTGTGCGCGTATGTCTATATGTATGTCGAAATGTGTGTGTGTTTTAAGTGTGTGTGCGTGTGTTTTAAGTGTGAACATGACGTTGACTGTGTGTTGTTTGGGTCACGTGGGGGGCGTGTTCACCGATATCGATCAGGTGATCGCGCGTGCGTCCCGCGCCATTATAGTTCGTATTTCTGAACGGCGCACGTGAGCAGAGCGGCCGCACCGGAAGCGCGTCCGGTGAGTGTTTCCGGTCGGAAGCGACGCACGCGCGACGGTGGGTTTCTCGCCTCGCCGTCTGCGCGTGCACGCATGTTTCACGCGCAGGGAGAGACAGTCCGGAAACGGCCTGGAAAAGGCCTGGAATGGTCTGGAACATGCCTTGAATAGACTTGAAATGCCTGGAAGAGCCTTGAACACGCCTGGAATGTCTGTAAGTGCCTGGAAAAATATTGAGAATCCCTTTAATTTTCTTGGGAAAAGCTTGAATTTCCTTGAAAAGCGTTATTGAAAAGTTATTGACAAACCTTGAACTCCCTTGAGTTAGTTAATGGAGACCCCTTGAAAACACTGGAAGGACCCTTGAAAAAAAACTACATTCCCTTGAGAGATCCTGGAGTTTCCTTGAAAACCCCTGGATTTTATCAGTCAAATCACATGTATCAATAAGTAGATATTGATTGATTGATTGATCGGAGCTGGAGGTGATGGAGCCGCCATGAAGCCAGAAGGTTCTAGATCTCTATATCTATATGTTAGGTTGTGTGTGTGTGTGTGTGTGTGTGTGTGTGTGTTAGGATGTATCTATATGTTAGGTTGTGTGTGTGTGTGTGTGTGTGTCTGTGTGGTAGTGTGTGTGTGTGTCTTAGGGAGTGTGTGTCTGTGAATGTTAGGATGTGTGTGTGTGTTAGGATGTATCTATATGTTAGGTTGTGTGTGTGTGTCTGTGTGTGTGTGTGTGTGAGCTAGTGTAAGTGACTTTATGTGTGTGTTTGAAAGACTCAAAGCTGAACAGGAAGTGACATAAGGATAAACAGGAAGTCCTCCTGTGGGCGCCACCATGACACCTCCCACACCCTCAGAGAAGCAGCTAGCATAGCATTAGTGGCTAACTGCCTTTCAAATACTCATTGGCCGGCCACTGAGATGGAGTGTGTGTGAGTGTGTGTGTGTGTGTGTGTGTGTGTGATAGTGTGTGCCTGTGTGGTAGTGTATATGTTAGGATGTGTCTGTATGCTAGGTTGTGTGTGTGTGTGTGTGTGTGTGTGTGTGTGTGTGTGTGTGTGTGTGTGTGTCTCTGTCTGTCTATGTCTTCATGTTTCAATGTGTGTATGTCTGTGGTAGTAGTGCGTGTGAGTGTGTGTCTAAGGGTGTGTGTATCTGTGTATGTTAGGATGGGTGTGGTAGTGTGTGTGTGCTTCTGTGTGTGTTAGGGTGTGTGTGTCTGTGTGTGTTAGGGTGTGTATGTCTGTGCGGTGGTGTGTGGTAGGGTATGTGTGTTTGCTATGATGTGTTTGTGTGTGTTTGTATGTCTGTGTTTGTTAGGATGTGTGTATTTGTCTATGCGTGTGTGTGAGCTAGTATAAGTGACTTTATGTATGCGTGTGTGTGTGTGTGTGTGTGTGTGTTTGAAGGACTCACAGCTAAACAGGAAGTGACACAAGGATAAACAGGAAGTCCTCCTGAGGGCGCCGCCATGACACCTCCCACACCCACAGAGAAGCAGCTAGCATAGCGTTAGTGGCTAACTGCCTTTCAAATACTCATTGGCCACTGAGATGGAGTGTGTGTGTGTGTGTGTGTGTGCGTGTGTGTGTGCGTTAAGTGTTGACTCAGAGGCTTTTTAAATGGATGTGGCCATTAGTTTTTATATCAGGGAGGTCCTGCCAAGGCCAGATGGTGTCACGGCCGCCGTGCCAGACACTTCTGGCGTTCCAAGCAGAGGAAGCTTCTGCAGCGGCGAGGACGCCGTCCAGGCCGTGAGTCACCCGCACTTCCTCCTCCGCCCAGGAGGGGGCGCTGCAGGGCACGCGGCTAACGGAGGCTAACGCCCCAGCCGTCCGGGACCCTTCGCCCCCACGCTAACGCAGTTAGCGGTTTTTTACTAGCGCTACGTGCGCTAATCCAGCCGCTCCTCCGTGTTGGTCTGAACATCAATCGTCCCCCAGAGACGCAGCGAGGACTTTCATTCACGGGTCCTCCTTCCACCTCCACCTGGTTCCTGTCACACCAGAAGACCTCCAGGAGCCTGCAGCCTCAGCAGCTCCTCACGCAGAACCCCAGGGAAGCACGGGTTCTCCATGGTCTACATGCTGGGTTCTCCATGTTCTCCATGTTCTCCATGCTGGGTTCTCCATGTTCTCCATGCTGGGTTCTGCATGTTCTGCATATTCTCCATGTTCTCCATCCTGGGTTCTGCATGTTCTCCATGTTCTCCATCCTGGGTTCTGCATGTTCTCCATGTTCTCCATGCTGGGTTCTCCATGTTCTCCATGTTCTCCATGCTGGGTTCTCCATGTTCTCCATGCTGGGTTCTGCATGTTCTTCTTGTTGGGTTCTCCATGTTCTCCATGCTGGGTTCTCCATGTTCTCCATCCATGCTGGGTTCTCCATGTTCTCCATCCATGCTGGGTTCTCCATGTTCTCCATGCTGGGTTCTCCATGTTCTCCATCCATGCTGGGTTCTCCATGTTCTCCATGCTGGGTTCTCCATGTTCTCCATCCTGGGTTCTCCATGGTGTCCATCCTGGGTTCTCCATGTTCTCCATGTTGGGTTCTCCATGTTCTCCATCCTGGGTTCTCCATGTTCTTCTTGTTGGATTTCTCCATGTTCTCCATCCTGGGTTCTCCATGTTCTCCATCCATCCTGTGTTCTCCATGTTCTCCATCCATCCTGGGTTCTCCATGTTCTCCATGCTGGGTTCTGCATGTTCTCCATCCTGGGTTCTCCATGTTCTCCACCCTGGGTTCTCCCTCCAGATCCGTGGGTGTGAAGCAGAGTGTAGATGCTTGTATGATTGACAGGTGTCAGGTCCGGGTTAAGCCCCGCCCCTCTCTCCAGTGCCGCCTGTGATTGGCTCCGCCCCCTCCTGCTCTTCTATTGAGAAACAGCCCGAATCACCCGTTAGAATTCCGGACTTCCATTTTTTATTTTATTTCCTTTTATTTCCCAGACCCAGATCTTCTGCCCATCCTGGAGTATCGACGGGCCCCTCAAATCCTTTAAGCTGATTAGATGGAGCTTCTCCTCTGATAAAGTCTCCAGCAGACACCAAGCATTGATCCGCCGCCGCGCTAATTCAGACGAGCTAACGGCGCTCTCGGTGTCTCGTCAGCCTCCGATTTATCATCTCTCCACGAGCGGAGAACATGCTGGAGGATTACAATTAACCAGGGGATTAATCTGGGAAATGTAGTCCACGCCGTCGGGAAGAGAAGCTAAGCTAATATGAGTATTTGGAATGAGCTAACAAATGATAAATGTCGACATCGGCCGATGTGACGCGCCGGGGTTCGGGGGTTCTCAGCGCTCTCAAGCGGCGGGCGCTAGCGTCATTAGCCTACCGCCGCTAGCCAAACGGAAGCTGTGAAACGTGAGCTCGGCCTCAGCCGATGTCAGTCGTGAGGTAGCATGCTAAATCCATGCTGCTTCCGTGCTACCTCCATGCTACCTCCATGCTGCTTCCATGCTACCTCCATGCTACTTTCATGCTACCTCCATGCTACTTCCATGCTACCTCCATGCTACCTCCATGCTGGTTCCTTGCTGCTTCCATGCTACCTCCATGCCGCTTCCATGCTACCTCCATGCTACCTCCATGCTACTTTCATGCTACTTCCATGCTACTTCCATGCTGCTTCCATGCTACCTCCATACTACCTCCATGCTACTTTCATGCTACCTCCATGCTACCTCCATGCTTCCTCCATGCTACTTCCATGCTACCTCCATGTTACTTCCATGCTACCTCCATGCTGCTTCCATGCTACCTCCATGTTACCTCCATGCTACTTCCATGCTACTTCCATGCTACCTCCATGCTACTTCCATGCTACCTCCATGCTACCTCCATGCTACCTCCATGCTTCCTCCATGCTACTTCCATGCTTCCTCCATGCTACTTCCATGCTTCCTCCATGCTACTTCCATGCTACCTCCATGTTACTTCCATGCTACCTCCATGCAGCTTCCATGCTACCTCCATGTTACCTCCATGCTACTTCCATGCTACTTCCATGCTACCTCCATGCTACTTCCATGCTACCTCCATGCTACATCCATGCTACTTCCATGCTACTTCCATGCTGCTTCCATTTTTGGGTTCCACGGTTCTCTGAAATACAATATAAACCTGCAAACCCCCCCCAAACAAAATGAAACCGCAGTGCCACTTGGCTTCGTGCGCGTCTTCTGCTGCAAAGCCCCGCCTCCTCCTAGCAAAGCCCCGCCCCCTACTCCTAAAAGAAAACACCGAAGCAGCCTTTTGTTTGCGGCCTGTTGCTCCCCTCCTCCTTCACCTTGCTCCCCCTCCTGCTCCGTCACTCCGCCCTCCCTCTCCGGCTGACAGTGGAGGTGATGTGACCAGCATGCCGAGCGGCTGATCGCTATTCCGCCGTCGAGCTGCAGGAGTCGGGGTGGAGTGTCAATTCACCCCCTTCTCACCTCCCCACCCCCACCCTCCTCCTGCTCCGACGAGGAGTTGGAGACAGCCGCCGGCCGCCGGCGAGATAACGAGGAGACAGACTAGACCATTCTTACAGGAAGTCAAATAAACAGCTGATTGATTTTTGTGTGTGTGTGTGTGTGTGTGTGTGTGTGTGTTCCCCGACCCCTCCCGTCGGTTGCGTCGGCGCATCACGTTCCGTGCAGCGCCGCAGTCCTCCCCGGCCGACGCCGTTGTCGCTGGGTGACGGGAATTGGGGTGTTATTACACGGGTATTAACAGAGCGAGTGTAATAAGAGGGTAATAACACCTTCGGCACGGCGGGAAACACAGCATAGTGTAGTATTAAAGTAATATAAATAAAGTATTTGTATACTAGCAATGCAGTACTAGTGTAATAGCAATGTAGTATTAGTGTACTCGCAGTGCACCAGTAATGAATTAGTGCACTGACTGTGTAGTATTTTTGTACCATCAGGGTAGTATTAGTGAAACAGGAGTGTACCATCAGTGTAGTATTTGTACCATCAGTGTAGTATTTGAAGTACAGAGAAAGCCAGAGGGAGCTGTACTGTGTTTTTGTAGACCTAGAAAAAGCAAGAGAGGAGCTCTGGTATTGTATGAGGAAGTCTTGAGTGGCAGAGAAGTACGTTAGACTGGTGCAGGACATGTATGCTCGCTGTGAGACAGTGGTACGCTGTGCTTTAGGGGTAACAGAGAAGTTCAAGGTGGAGGTGGGACTCCATCAGGGATCAGCTCTGAGACCCTTCTTGTTCGCAATGGTGATGGACAGGCTGACAGATGAGGTTAGACAGGAACCTCCATGGACCATGATGTTTGCAGATGACATTGTGATCTGTAGTGAGAGCAGACAACAGGTAGAGGAACATCTAGAGAGGTGGAGGTATGCTCTGGAGAGAAGAGGAATAAAAGTTAGTTGCAGCAAGACTGAATATATGTGTGTGAATGAGAGGAACTCAGGTGGAACGGTGAGGCTACAGGGAGTGGAGATCAAGAAGCTGGAGGATTTCAGGTACTTGGGGTCAACAGTCCAGAGCAACGGAGAGTGTGGAAAAGAGGTGAAGAGACTGGTCCAAGCAGGTTGGAATGGGTGGAGAAAAGTGTCAGGGGTACCAAGAGATAGAAGAACATCAGCCAGAATGAAAGGAAAGGTGGAGGAGACACTGGTGAGATGATCTACAAACACTGACAATGACCAAAAGACAGGAGGTTGCAGAGATGAAGATGTTGAGGTTCTCTTTGGGAGTGACCAGGATGGAGAGGATCAGGAATGAGTTTGTCAGAGGAACAGCACATGTTAGATGTTTTGAAGAGAAGGTCAGAGAAGCCAGACTGAGATGGTTGGGTCATGGACAGTGAATGTATTGGTAGACGGATGCTGAGATTGGAGGTCTTGAGGAAGACCTAAGAGAAGATGTATGGACGTGGTGAGAGAAGATATGAAGGTAGTTGGTGTGCGAGAGGAGGATCCAGAGAACAGGGTGAGATGGAGAAGGTGGATTCACTGTGGAGACCCTGAAGGGGAAAGACCGGAGGAGAAGTGATGTGTTCATACCATGAGTGTAGTATTTTTGCACCATCAGTTTACTTCAGTCTAAGATCAGAGTTCTCCTACAACATAAAGATGGAGCTTATTGATCCAGAGTTTATTGATCTAGAGTTTATTGATCAGGAGTTCCTTGATCTGGGGTTCAATTATCTGGAGTTTATTTATCTGAAGTTTATTTATCAAGACGTTCATCTGAAAACCGTTGAAGAATGGAGATGTTCTTTAAGATCACACTTGAAATGATCATCGATCAATGTATTATTATTATTATTATTTTTATTATTGTTTATACGGTCTCCATGGTTACTATGCCCCGCCCCCTCCATAGGCCCCGCCCCTTCAGAGGTCCAGAGGTGGAGGTGGAGCTCCAGACCTTCCTGAGAAGGTCAAACAAAGGTCAGAGTGCCGTAAAAACTGGGACGAAGGTGTTGTGATAATGTTATATGGAAGAACAACGCTTGATGCTGATTGGGTCATAGCCCGGAGGGGGCGGAGCTTCCCTCCTCCTTCCAGGGCTTTCATTTTGGAGGCTCAGCCTCCATCGAGCCAATCATCAATAATCACAAATCAGTATGACGGAGGGGGAACCTCCAATGGAAAGAGAAAACCTCTCGCACCGATGGAGCGTGTGTGTGTGTGTGTGTGTGTGTGTGTGTGTATAGTCATTCATGTATTTATGGAAGTGAGTGTGTATATATGTAAATGAGTGTGTGTGTGTATGTAAATCAGTTTGTGTGCATGTGTGTATGAGTGTAAGTGTGCCTGTGCATATATGCTAATATGTGTGTATGTGTGTCTGTAAATGAGTGTATGTACATGTGTATGTATGCAAAAGCGCATGTGTGTGTGTGTGTATGTGTGTGTGCGTGTGCATGTGTGTTTGTATGTAACTGTGTGTGTGCGTGTGTATATATGCAAATGTGTGTGTGTATCTATATATGTAAGTGTATGTGCGTGTGTATGCATGTAAAAGAGTTTAATATGTGTGTGTGTGTGTGTGTGTGTGTGTGTGTGTGTGTGTGTGTGTGTGTGTGTGTGTGAGGGGGGGGGTTCCACCCCAGAGGGCCATCTGTTTAGAGAGACCGAGGAGAAGAAAATGGCAGAGACGAATGAGGACGGGGGAGCAGGGGGGGGGGCGGCAAAGCACGGACCTGATTGGCTGACGGAGGAGTGGCTCCGCCCCCAAGCTCCGCCCACTGGCGGGGAGGAGTCATTACACTTTATTACATGTTACGACTGTGTAATAAACATCAGTCAGGATGCGTATTACTGCGGTTTTACACTTTACGAGTGTGTCCGCAGAGGAGTACTGTAGTACTACATGTTACGACCGTGTAGTAAACCTCGAGTGGGGATCGCGTATTACTGCAGTATTACATGTAACGACTGTGTAATACATGAGCGAGGCGAAGCAAAGATGGCCGACGTCCCCGTCCTGGGCTCTGATTGGACGGGGACATCGGTCGGTCCCAGGCGTCGGGCGGAGGTCCGTTAGCATTTACCGTTAGCGGCTAGCCCCGCCCCCTTAGCCGGCTTCTGGACGCCACGACTTCGGAATGGCGTCGAGTCGTCGCGACGTTTGTCGTCTTTGAGAGACCGTCGTTCTTTACTTTGCGTACGTGCGCTAGCTGGCTACATGCTAGCTGGCTACATGCTAGCTGGCTACATGCTAGCGGTGTTGCTAGCTGTCAGGAGTGACAAACGTGTGTGTTGCGATGTCGCCGTTCCACGTTCTGGTGAAAGCGACGTCCCCGTGCTTTTGCGCAAGGGAGCGTTTCCATAGCAACCATGAGAATAACCCACCGGTTGTAGAAGAACCCTCCGGAGAACCCGGGTTCTCCAGCGGCCGCACGTTCTCCGATAGCATGGACGTTCTAGGAACATCGCCCAGGGAGACGCTGCTTCGAGGGGACTACCCACACTGGGCTGGTGTGTGTGTGTGTTTGTATATGTGTGTGTGTGTTTTGGGGATGGAGGGGGGGGGCAGGGGGTTCCATGGAACCGTGGGGAACCTGTTTTAGGATGCAAGGATTGAGGGGGAAAAACACCGATTGAATTCAAGAGAGGAGCGGCGAGAGGGAGCGGAGGGGGAAGCAGGAGGGGGAAGCAGGAGGGGGAAGCAGGAGGGGGAAGCAGGAGGGGGAAGCAGAGCGGATGAATGCAGTCCAGCAGCAGCAGCAGCAGCAGTTCAGTCCGCTGCTGAAGGACACGGCGAGCGGAGGCTTCCAGCAGCAGAGCGGAGAAGAAGACGAGGAGGAGGAAGGAAGGAAGGAAGGAATAGGAGAAGAAGAGGAGGCTTTCCTTCTTCTCCTCCAACCCTGGAGGATCTGAGGAGGATCTGAGGAGGATCTGAGGAGGATCTGAGGAGGATCCACTGCGGCTTCCAGGGAGAAGAACCTGAGCTTCCCCTCCATCACTCTGTTGCGCCTCCTTTTTTTTTTGTCCTCCTCCTGCAGACGTCTGAAGGCCCCCCCACCTCCTGCCCCCCCGACGTGGTGGGACTCCGGCCGGCGGCGCTGAAGCAGATGGGTGAGTGTGTGTGTGTGTGTGTGTGTGTGTGTGTGTGTGTGTTGGCGGGAAGGCGAGTGGCGGCGAGGAGGGGGTTCGCTTCCTGCCCCCCCGCTGCCCCTCCTCATCTCCATCACCCCATCCAACCTCCTCATCCTGTCAATCATCTGCACCGTCGGCGTCCGTGCACGAGGCTCAGCGGCTTGATGGGGTATCGACAGGGTGGGGGGGGGGGGGGGGTAACCCCCCCAACACACACACACACACACACACACACACTCACACACACACGTTTCCATGACAAACAGCACACGTAAATGCAGACAGCCACCGGCAGCCAATTAGCATGTGGCTGTCAATCAGACAACACACACACGCACGTGCACACTCACGCACGCGCGCACACGTGCACACAGGCGCACAGGAAGTGGGGCAGGAAGTGGATCCGTCATGCCGGCGTGGAGGACGGCAGGCGGCGAGACGTTTGATTGGCGGGAAATGGCGGTCCCAGATTGATCGGGAGGGGGTGGGGCTAAGGGGAAGGGGCGGGGCTAAGAGGTGGAGGCGGGGTCGACCCACGCCACGCCGCGGTGGGAGACGCGCTCTGATTGGCCGGGAGACGGCGCGGGTTCGGTGGCGTGCTGTCGTCATGGCGACCCTTTACTCACCTTTAACTTTCCAACATTGAACAGCCCATAATACTTCCATCCTCCATCCTGGTCACACACACCTTCCTTCTGTTCTGGAAAAACAACTTCCTGCACGCCATCTTGGAATGATCAAGTATTGATTATTATTCTAAGTCAATATGGACACACACACACACACACACACACACACACACACACACAGGCTCTCAGGTGTGAAATCACATGATGAGGCATGTGTATGTGTGTGTGTGTGTGTGTAGAGGGGTTTATTGCTCATGCAAATGAAGTGTGTGTATATGTGTGTGTGTGTGTGTGTGTGCGCGTGTGTGTGTTTGGCAGGCGATCACAGGGAGCTCATTTCTACACATCTGTGTGTGTGTGTGTGTGTGTGTGTGTGTGTGTGTGTGTGTGTGTGTGTGTGTGTGTGTGAGAGAGAGAGAGAATGAGAGACACTCTACACCCCACCCTCTCTCTTTCACACACACACACACACACACACACACACACACACATAGCAGAGCTGATTGGAAGAGGCTGATCAATAATCAGATATTGATTGATGGTCTCCAGCAGGTTCCATGAGAAGCGCACGCCCGTCACATGCTTTCCATCTGGATCACCTGCGATCGACCGCCGTCCAATCAGAATCCACTTCCTGTCCGTGGCGGCGGCGGACAGGAAGCAGGTGATGATGTTGGATGGGTTTCTTCTGAACATCTCCGTCTCCCTCCAGATGGTCATGTGACCCCCCCGCCCGCCGCAGGCCCCCCCACCGGACGCCCGTGCGGCGGCGCCGCGGCGACCGCATCCCTTCTCCGATTGGCCGGCGCCCGGCGGACGGGGTGACGGCCGGAGGTTCTCCAGCGTCTCCGGCATGAGGAGCAGGTGACGGCGTCCCGGAGGAGGACCTGGAGGTCCGTGGGATTATTGACCTCCATCCTGAACATCTCAGGATCTCCTCGGAGAAGCTCCGCCTGGGAATAACCTTCACCCTCACGCCTCGGCCACTCACCTCTGCTCCGGGACCTTCTGCCCCCTGGTGGACCTTCTGCCCCCCGGTGGACCTTCTGCCCCCTGGTGGACCTTCTGCTCCCTGGTGGACCTTCTGCTCCCTGGTGGACCTTCTGCTTCCTGGTGGACCTTCTGCTCCCTGGTGGACCTTCTGCTCCCTGGTGGACCTTCTGCTCCCTGGTGAACCTTCTGCCCCCTGGTGGACCTTCTGCTCCCCGTTAGACCTCCTCCTCCAACCGGGACCGGATCTGAGTGGGGAGCCAGGAGGACTTCACTCCGGCCTCCAGGATGATGTTCTCCGGCCTCCGCTGGGACTAGAGGAGGACCTTCTGCTTTGGGCTCCTGGCGAGGTCATCTTCATTCTGTGAGTACCTCCTCCTCCTTGCCGCCCTCTGGAGCCTCCTATCTTCTCCAGATGTTCTCCAAGATGGCCTCCTGGAGGGAATCATCCATCCATCCTTCATCATCCATCCCTTTGTTGATTTATCCATCCATCCGTGTCACTGATTGGCCAATCAGAGGTTGTCATAGCTCAGATGTCTGGTGGGCGGAGCCTCATCTAGTGGGCGGAGCCTCATCTGGTGGGCGGAGCCTGGTCAGGTCTGCAGTCGGTCCAGAGGGGGTTCTGTGGTCTGACGGCAGGGTTCTTCTACAGGGTTCTTCTGCAGGGTTCCTCAGTGGTCGTGTTCCTTCTGAAAGGGTCAGACGTGGTTCTCTCATCTTCATCCAGAAGGTGGTTCTAACCTCGCAGGGTTCCTTCACGGTTCCACCAAGGTTTGTGCCTTCTTCACATGGAGCCCCCAGAGCTGGTCATTCATCTCCTCACCTCTCATCTTCCATGGACCTGCTGACTGGCTTTGGACTACTTGGTGCTTCATGCTCTTGTGGTTGGAACCCAGGTTGCTTCTGGAAGGATCCGTGGAAACAGGAAGACGGGAGCCGTCCATCTTCTCATGTGTTCACCAAGTTCCCAGATGTTCCCAGATGTTCCCTAGATGTTCCCAGATGTTCCCAGGTGTCTCCAGGTGTTGGCAGTAGCTAAATGTAGCCCTCCTGTGAGTGCGAGGAAGGTGGTGGAGAAGATGCAGGTTCTTGTACCAGCCAGGACCGAAGTCCTCAGACGTGGAGGAGCATCCACCCAGCCTGGGATGAGATGTTTGGAGAGAAGGTCTGCCTGAGGAGCTTCATCCTCGCTTGCTCCCAAGGGTACTGTTTGGGGGAGGGGTCAGGATGATCTAGATGATCTGGATGATCTGGATGACGAGGCTTGTCTGGATTTTCGGGATTATGAGGATGACCAGGGTTTGTGGATCATCAGGATTATCACGCTGGTCTGGACTGCGGAGATGATCGGGATTAGCCAGATTTTCAGGATTAACCCGATCTTCTGCATGAGCCGGATCATTTGGATTTTCTGGATTATCAAGCAGATTAGGAAGATCTGGACGAAGGTATGGTAGATCCATCTGGGAGGGGCAGACACTCAGGGCTCCATGGGTTCTCCATGTTCTCCTACCTGGATGTTCTCCAGGATCTCCACCTATCTCCAGCAGGTCCTCAGGAGGCTCCATGGTGAGCAGGTGTGAAGGAGAGGCTGAACGTCTCTCCGTGATGGACAACCGCCTTATGGGGGTTAAGCCCCGCCCCCAGCCCTGATGTCATCTGTGATTGGCTCCTGACGGCTCTGTGGCGACAGCGGCGAAGGTCACCGCTAGCCGACCCGTCACACTGCTAACTGCAGCTAGCGCGGCGAGTTAGCGTACGCCGGTTGCCGTGGCGTCCGAGAAGCCCCTCCCCCCGGGTTAAGCCGTGCGGGATGGATGTGCTGCCCGTGTGAGCGGAGCTCCATAAATCCCACGTCCTTCCATACGTCGCTCACCTCGCCACCGGCCGGCGGAGAGCGGTTGCCGCGGTGATGGATTTGTTCCCGGCGCTGCGGATGAAGTCATATCCATCCCTGCAGGAACGCCGGCGGCGGCGTGATGGATGCCTCCATCACGCCGCACCTGAGCGTCCATAAATCCGTCCCCATCTCACCGCCGGACGCCACCACCTGAGCGCCGGAATGTTCCACAGCCCAGAAAGCAGGCTCATTCTTCAGGGGGCGCCGCCGCCATGACACCTGACCCGCCCGGAGGAACAGGAAGTGAGGCGGGACGGCCCGCAGGAAGTCCAGGTTCACCTCCGGTGGAGCTTCGGCGTGATCTTTATGGAAACATCTGCTGTGCGTTTGCTAACGTACTAGCACATTAGCATGTTAGCATGATAGCGGGTAGACAGATGCAATGGCAGGAGTCTGCAGGGTCAGCTATCCATCATCCATCCATCATCCATCCATCATTCATTCATTCATTCATTCATTCATTCATCGTTCCATCCATCATTCATCAATCCATTAATTCATTGATCCATTGATCCATTCATCCATCCATCATTCATCAATCCATTAATTCATTGATCCATTCATCCATTCATCATCCATCCTTCCATCCGTCCATTCATTCATTCGTCCATTCATTCATTCTTTCACCCACAAGCCAATCCCAGCTGTCGCTGAAGCACGGGGCGGAGCTTAACATAGACAGGTCAGCTGTCAATCACCCTAACCATCACCATGTCTGAGAGAACTCAGGCAGGAGAACATCTTGGCCATCTGGTTAGTCCAGAACCTGGTCCTCCAGGAACCTGGTCCTCCTAGAACCTGGTCTTCTCGGTTCCGTCCACGTTCCATTGACATCAGAACCGATGTTCTCAAGATCGTCAAATTGTAGTACCATCATTATCTGTGATCAGTCAGACCAACATGGAAGCATGACACACACACACACACACACACACACACACATAAACACACAAACACACACACACAGCAGGGGGGGGTTCTCTCACCAGGATGCTTGTTTTAGTTTTGATCCCGAATCTGTTTGTAAATGTCTGA
>NC_141307.1:457631-485131 GCF_037954325.1 Fistularia commersonii | reverse complement strand
AGAGCCTGTGCAAGTAGTGCTAACATTAGCCCCATGTCAGCAGACAGAGCCTGGGCAAGTAGTGCTAACATTAGCCACACAGCACCAGACAGAGCCTGTGCAAGTAGTGCTAACATTAGCCCCATGTCAGCAGACAGAGCCTGGGCAAGTAGTGCTAACATTAGCCACACAGCACCAGACAGAGCCTGTGCTAGTAGTGCTAACATTAGCCCCATATCAGCAGACAGAGCCTGGGCTAGTAGTGCTAACTTAGCCACACAGCACCAGACAGAGCCTGTGCTAGTAGTGCTAAAATTAGCCCCATATCAGCAGACAGAGCCTGGGCTAGTTGTGCTAACTTAGCCACACAGCACCAGACAGAGCCTGTGCTAGTAGTGCTAACATTAGCCCCATATCAGCAGACAGAGCCTGGGCTAGTTGTGCTAACTTAGCCACACAGCACCAGACAGAGCCTGTGCTAGTAGTGCTAACATTAGCCCCATATCAGCGGACAGAGCCTGGGCTAGTAGTGCTAACTTAGCCACACAGCACCAGACAGAGCCTGTGCTAGTAGTGCTAACATTAGCCCCATATCAGCAGACAGAGGCTGTGTTAGTAGTGCTAGATAGCTGGTGTGTGTGTGTTTGCGTGTCTATTAGCGGAACACGCTAACTTCCTGTTAGCCTTGAGGGACCTTGATGATGTTCTCCTCCTCCATGTCTGACGCCCAACGACAGCTTCTCACTCCAACTCTTCATCTTCATCTTCATCTTGACGGAGGCTCACCCCCCCACTGCTGCCATGGCAACGGGAGAGGGGGTATAGAGGGAAGATTGAAGTCTAGAACCAGAGGCTGTGTGTGTGTGTGCACGTGTGTGTGTGTGTGTGTTTGTATGTGTATGTTAGTATGTCTGTCCATGTGCGTCTGTATTTGTGGTTTGTGTGTATGCTCTGTCGATGTGTGTGTGTGTGCGTGTGTGTGTCTATCTGATAGCGTGTGTGTGTGTGTGTGTGTTTGTGTGTGTGTATTGTCTGTCCGTGTGTGTGTGTGTGTGTGTGTGTGTGTGTGTCTATCCGATTGTGTGTGCGTGTGTGTATGTGCTCTGTCTATGTGTGTGTGTGTGTGTTTGTTAAAGTGTGTCTGTCTATATACATCTCTTTATGTGATATGTGCTCTGTCTACGTGTGTGTGTGTGTGTGTCTATCTGTATTAGTGTGTGTGTGTGCAGGTTGTCCTCAGACCAGATGTCTTCTTGTTCCTGATGTTCTCAGGAGGTCCAGAACCTTCTTCTCAAACACTCTTGCCTCCTTCCTCTGTCATGAATCAACCATCCGTATTGATGATGATTGGAAGGTGATTGGCTGTTAATGAATCTTCTCGTTAGCTTAACGAGTCGCCCCCCCCCCCCCCCTCAGGAGAACCCACACGCTCTGCCAGAACCCCCAGTGTTGCCGTGGCGACCGTTGCAGCAGAACAGAACGTCCCTCAGCATCGAGAGGAGGCGGCTGATTGGCTGTCAGCTGCAGTGGGCGGGGCTAGCAGTGGGCGGGGCATGTAGTGGGCGGGGCCTGGAGCAGCACATGTCAGAATTGAGAACCTTGAAAAAGTACCTCGGAGAAGCTGTGCTTTTTTTTCTTCATTGATCCCCTCTGATTGGCCGAGCCCCCTCAATCCCCGCCCCCTCAGGATGATTGACAGGTGTGAACCAGAGGGTGGACGTCTCTGCATGATTGACAGCTGGACCCGGGTTAAGCCCCGCCCCCTCAACCCTCTGAGATCTTCCCGATGAGTGAAGACGTTCTCCACTGACCGACGTTCTCGTGTCTGCTCGCGATCCGTCCAGTCCACATGCGGTTCAGCTCCTCTCGATGGATAGACCTCCTGGACCTCCTGGACCTCCTGGACCACTAGGTGAACCAGGAAGGAGTCACCTGGACCCTCCGGAGCTGCTGAACCACCCAGACATCCTGGACCTTCCGGTGGTCGACCGTCATCCATAACACCTCAATCCCTCGGATCGCCAACACGTTCCCGAACGCAACGCCGTCACGTGACATTGTTGCCATGCCGACCGTCAGGATGAGAGTCCTTCCCCCGCTTCCTGCTCCCCCTTTGCCGAGATTAGAACCTCCCCCCGTGGTCTCAGAAGCTATGAACAAAGAGGTTTAATGTGAGGATTACTGTGGAGGGGGAAGCACTGAGTCAGCAGCACGCTGTGCTTCCCCCGCCGCTCCCCCCGCGGAAAAACAACACCTCCCCCCGCTAATATCGGGTATTAAGGTGAGCATTAAAGGCCATTAGCTGACAAAGAACCTCAACTAGATCCCGCTTCCCCCGCGGGGGAAGCAGAGGGGGAGGCGGCGGGGGAAGCAGCCCGTCTGCTCCAGGTGGAGGGGAAGCAGCGGAGCGCCACCTTCCTGGAGCTCCTTCTTCTGCAGGTGGTGCTCTGGAATGGTGTAATGACTCCTCCCGTCCTGCAGGTGGCGCTGCAGGCAGCCAGCAGAACCTTCTCCATGAGGAGCGGTGGAAGATGCCGGCTCTGCCAGCGTTCCTGCTGTGGATCCAGACCTCCATCCTGCTGCTGACCACGGCCCCGACCTCCTCCGCCCAGGCCGGCTCCGTCTCCACCGTCCGCATGGGTGAGTGCTACGGGTTCTCCAGAAGGTTCTGGTGGTCCAGAGGCAGGTGTAGCTTCTTCTTCTGCAGGACGACCTTCATGTGGAACCCATGTCTCCTTCTTCTCCTCCAGCGGCCCTGCTGGATGATGGTCCCGGCTGTGGTCGTGGAGAGCGCCTGGCTCTGGGTCTGGCCCGGGAGAAGGTCAACCGTGGTCTGGAGGAGTCGTCCCAGGCGCGGGTGGAGGTGGAGGTGGAGGTCCACGAGCTGGGGGGGGACTCGCAGTACGACACCACCCAGACCAGTGAGTTCCCGGGTTCTGCGGCAGGGAGGAGAAGAACATCTCCGCTTCAGCAGAACCCGCTCGTGTTGTTCCTCAGGTGTTCCTTAGGTGTTCCTCAGGTGTTCCTCACGTGTTCCTCAGGTGTTCCTCACATGTTCCTCAGGGTCTCAGCAGCTTTAGATCAGTGATGATGTCATGGGTTCTACCTCTGATTGGTCAGAGGCTTGCCATCAGGTCCTCCATCTTGTTCGGGTTCTGGATTGAGGTGGAAGATCTTTATAGATCTTCATCCGCTCCCCATGGAACCCTGGAGTACAGACAGAACGTACCATTCTAGCAGTTTGGATGGAACGAACCATTGGAACGTACCATTCCAATGGTTTTGAATAGAACATGCCACTCCATCGGTTAAGCTGGAACATTCACTTTTTTTGGGTGGCATGCACCACTCCATCAGTTTGGATGGACCATACCATTCCTATAGATGGAGTGGAACGCACCACTCCATTAGTTTGGCTGGAATGTACCACTGCATTCATTTGGATGGAATGTATCACTCCATTAGTTTGGGGAGAATGTACCTCTCCATGAGTTTGGATGGACCATACCATTCCGATAGTTTGGAATGGAATGTACCACTCCATGAGTTTGGATGGAATGCACTTCTCCATGAGTTTGAATCGCAAGTACCACTGCATTAGTTTGGATGGACCATACCATTCCAATAGTTTTTTGGGGAACGTATCGCTCCATTAGTTTGGACGGACCATACCATTTCAATAGTTTTTTGGGGAACGTATCGCTCCATTAGTTTGGACGGACCATACCATTCCTATAGTTTGGAGTGGAACGTACCACTCCATTAGTTTGGTTGCAATGGAGCACTGCATTAGTCTGTCTGGACTGTACCACTCAGGCCTCGAGGGGCGGAGCTTCCGCCAGCTTTCATGGGACGGACAGGCGTCCGGCTGACCAGCGTCCAATCAGCTTCCTCTCTCTGCCCCCCAGTGTGTCAGATTCTGCCCAAGGGCGTCGTCGCGGTGATTGGCCCCGCCTCCAGCCCCGCCTCCGGGTCCACCATCAGCCACATCTGCGGGGAGAAGGAGGTGAGTCCTTCTGCTCCTGGAGAAGAAGGCAGAACCTCAACAACTGGGTCTGACTGACGGACAGCAGAGGGCAGGATCTACTACTACGACTATTACTACAAACACTGCAACTAGTACTACTACAAATACTACTACTAGTACTGCTACTATTGTTATTAATAACTGCCACTGCCGCTAGTTCTATGGCTACTCATCATGCTACTACTACTGCTTCTATGAATACTACGACTACTACTACTAGTACTATTGTGACGCCTACTGCCACCACTACTACTACTACTACTACTACTACAAATACTACTACTAGTGCTGCTACTATTGTTATTATTATAACTGCTACTGCCGCTAGTTCTATGGCTACTCATCATGCTACTACTACTGCTTCTATGAATACTACGACTACTACTGCTAGTACTATTGTGACCCCTACTGCCACTACTACTACTACTACTATTACTACTACTACTACTTCTGGTACTGCTACTACTGCTGCTGCTACTGTTACTGTGACCACTACTTCTACTCCTGCTAATGCTGCTGCTACTTCTACTACTACTCCCACTCCTAAGAATACTACTACTACTACTACTACTACTACTGCTACTTCTATTTCTACAACTGCTACTGCAACTTTTACAATGATGACTACTACAACCACTCCTACTACTACTATGATTAGTGAGATACTACGCCCATTGAGCTAGTTGTCATGGAGATGCTAAGACTAAGAATAAGAACAACTTTATTTATTTTGAAGGAAATTGTTGTGCCAGAGTTTCAAGTAAAACATAACAATAATAAATAATAGTAGAAAATTGTATAAACAGTATAAAAAAGGGGGGAGAATAAGAAATACAAATAAAGCTATAAAGTGTCTAAGGGTGCAGCTCAATGCTAACGGTGATTGGATGATCTTCCACGGTTGCGTGTTGCCTCCTCACCTCCCCGGTTCCTCTGGGTCTCACCAGATCCCGCACCTGAAGATCGGTCCCGAGGAGACCCCCAAGCTGCCGTACCTGCGCTTCGCCTCGGTGACGCTGTTTCCTAGCAACGAGGACCTGAGCCTGGCCATCGGCTCCATCCTGCGTTCCTTGGGGTTCCCCACGGCCAGCCTCATCTGCGCCAAGGCCGAGTGTGAGTTCCGTCACCTTCTTCCGAACGCCTCCAGGACCACCAGCCGGTTCCTGGCGGCGGCGCAGCTTCTGAAGGCTCTCCGGTTCCTCCGCCTCAGGCCTGCTGCGGCTGGAGGAGCTGGTGCGCCACTTCCTGATCTCCAGGGAGACGCTGTCGGTGCGGATGCTGGACGAGAGTTTGGACCCGACGCCGCTGCTGAAGGAGATCCGGGACGACAAGGTGGCGACCATCATCGTGGACGCCAACGCCTCCGTGTCCTACCACATCCTCAGGAAGGTCGCCGCGTCTAGAACTTCTCAACCTCCACATGACCCCCTTTGAATTTGTAACCCTTCCAGGTTGGGTTCTAGCTAAACCAGCTAGCTAACCGAGCTAGCATCTCTGACAGAAACGAGAAGATCCAGACCCAGTGACCCCATGAGCACCGACTCAAAGGTCGCGGCCGAAACATGGCGGCGCCGTGTTCCGAGGTTCTGAGCGAACCTCCTCTCCGGCAGAACGCTTCCTGCCAGAGTTATCTGTGGCTAAAGTTCGTTAGCATCTGTGCTAAACACACTTTTCCTTCTGTGGCGCCTGCAGGCGAGTGAGCTGGGGATGACGTCGGCGTTCTACAAGTACATCCTGACCACCATGGTAAGGCAGGGTTCCTCGCCTCGTTCCTCTCGCAACACCCCGCGCTGGCCCTCCATGTTTGTAGTTCTCGTTTGACGCTTTAACACCCGATGCCTGTTCTGGATTGACTCGCCCTCCATTTTTGTAGTCTTTATTCGTCACTCGAAAGCTCCATGGTGGTTCTCGACCGATTCACCCGCCATGTTTGTAGTTTTTATTTGTCACTTTAATGTCCCTTGCCGGTTTTGGATCGGCTCTCCCTCCATATTTGTAGTCCTTATTTGTTCCTGAATTTGTTAGAAACGGAATTTTCGCTTGGGGGAGAGGGTGGGGTCAAAGGTCAAAGGTCAGGACGTTGCATCCCAGCGTTACTTGTCGATTCTACCGCCGCGCCGGCGTGCAGAATGATTCATCCGTTTGTATCCGTCAGCCCCCCCCACCATGTCACCCGTCACTCACCCCTCCCATTGGAGATTCTTCCCTCGCCGCCGCCGTCCTGTCCTTGTGGATAATAAGCCGCCGTGTCGCAGCCTTTAACGGACGCGTTCACAAGGGCACGCCGCCGCCCGTCTGTGGGGGGGGGGGCATCCCCCGCCCATCAATCATCCTCCCCCCCTCCATCTATCTGTCCGTCCTCCATGGAAACCTGGCGGGGAACCAAAAGCACCATCATCCCGCCGACTGACGCCTCCTTCCGGGCGCCGTCTGGGGCAGGAAGAGGATTTTTCCGTCTTTGGATTCTATTTTAAAAGGCCTGGCGGCCGTGGAACCAAAGGGGACGCCTCCTCCCCCGCGGGGTGCCAAAAACAGTTGACAAACATGGACTACAGATGGCAAGGACTACAAACATGGAGGGCTGCCCGAGCCGCCGTCCGGATCGACTAACTCGTTAGCACCCCCGCTCATTAAGTCCTTCATTAGCCCATTAGCCTGCGCGCCAGGTGTCCTGGGCCAAACATGGCTGCCTGTCAACATGCCGCCATATGGCGAGCTGCTGGATCTGTTTCCACGGCGATAACCAGACAGGGGAGATGTTCTCCCTAATTAGGGTGATGGTTTCCCGGCAACCGCTCCTGGTGGAATGAGGAGGGATGCAGACGTCTGATTGGACAGTGGACTCACTGATGTTCAAGCTTTCCATCCTGATTCTTCAAATGCTACTTGTACTACTACATCTAGTACTGCTACTACTGATACTACTACTACATCTACCACTACTAGTACTACTACATGTACTACTTGTGCTGCAACATCTACCATTACTAAACTACTACTATTAGTGCTACTACTGCAACTACTGCTACTACTACATCTACTACCACCACCTCTACTACTACATCTATAACTACTACCTTCTACTACTACTACTACTACATCTACTACCACCACCTGTACTACTGAAACTTCTGCTACTATAAATGCTGCTACTACTACTACTACCACGACTAAGGTTACTATTAATGCTACAAATACTACGACTGCTACTATTACTGCTTATGCTACTACTCCTATTTATGCTACTATTACTACCCATACTATCAATGCCACTACTACTACTGCTGCTACTACTACTACCACTACCAACTCTATTAATGTTATCACTACTACTACTACTGCTACTACAACTTCTACTACCACCAACTGTATTACTGGTGCAAATGCTACTACTACTACTACTACTACTAGTACCTCTAGGGTTACTATTAATGCTACAACAAACACTACTAATACTACTACTGCTACTATTTATATTATTATTTCTACCAATACTATCAATACCTTTATTACTGCTACTACGACTACTACTACCACCAATTCTATTCATGCTACTACTACTACTAGTACATCGAGCAGCAATCATATTAATGCTGCTACTAGTACTACCACTAATAGAGTTGCTATTAATGCTACAACTACACCGACTCCTACTACTACAATAACAATAACTATTAATGCTACAGCCACGATTACCTCCTCCAACTACTTGTATGAGTATTATTTGTGATGCTACTACTGCTTCTATTTTTTACAACTGTAGTACCCCTCTACTATTACTCAGATACTACACTGCCAAAAGGATGTGCTAGCAGGTGATTGGATGCTAATAGTTGATTGAATGCTAACAGTTGATCAAATGCGAATGGTCGGTCGGGTGCAAAAGGTAAAATGGGCGCTAACGGTGGCTAAGAAGAAGGAGAACCCTGGAGGGAGGTTCTACTCTGACTCTCCTCCCAGGAGGACTTGAAGCTCTTTGGAACTTCTGACGTCCAGCAGAGGGAACCTTTACTAGAATCATCCAATCAGTTGGCGGTTGGATCTCACCCTCCTCCTCCTCCTCCTCCACATGCAGGACTTCCCTCTGCTGCGCTTGGACGATGTGGTGGACGACCAGTCCAACATCGTGGGGTTCTCCATGCTCAACACCAGCCACCCGTTCTACCAGGAGTTCCTGCGCAGCCTCAACCTGTCCTGGAAGGACGGCTGTTCCATCAGCCCGTATCCAGGGCCGGCGGTGAGTCCGCCAGGCCACGCCCGCCGCCGCCACCACCAGCGTCACGCCGCCGCCAACACCAATGGGGTTCAGCGTTCGGATAGCAGCCGCAAAACCTAGCTTAAATTAACAGGTCGTCTTAGCGGAGCAAATGTTTTTGAGCTAGCTTGGCTTAGCTAAATAGGAAACATATGTAGGTATAGTGACGCTCTCTAGTTGTCTCATATCTTCTTCGTTAACACAGACTTGATAACTAGCTGAATTAGCATGAGTCATCACTTTCTAATTAGTTTATATCCCAGTGGAAAATATTAGTTCATGTTAGCTTGCTGAAGTAGCACAAAACTTTATCTAGTTACCTACTGTCCTGGTGGAAATCATTAGCTCACGTTAGCGCACTGAATTAACACAAAACTTTGCCTAGTTAGCTTGTGTCCCAGTTGAAAACATTAGCTCATGTTAGTTAGCTTACATCCTGATAGAATACATTAGCTCCTTTAGCTAGCTGAATCGGCGTGAAACATTCTTTGTTTCCTCGGGAACGTCTTGTCAGTTTTCCTGCCGAGAACGTTCAGAACCCGATTCGAGATCCTAGACAGAACCTACGGAAGAGTGAAGACCTTTGTGTCCTTTGGGCTTCTATGTTCCAGCTCTCCGCCGCCCTGATGTTTGATGCCGTGCACGTGGTCGTCGGCGCCGTACGCGAACTCAACCGCAGCCAGGAGATCGGAGTGAAGCCGCTGAGCTGCTCCACACCAATCATCTGGCAGCACGGCACCAGCCTCATGAACTACCTGCGCATGGTACGCACAACACCACTACTACTACACAGTACTACTACTACTACTATAACTACCACTACTACACCAGCCTCATGAACTACCTGCGCATGGTACGCACACTACTACTACTACTACACAGTACTACTACTACTTCTACTACTACTTTGACTACACCAGCCTCCTGAACTACCTGTGCATGGTACACACTCTACTACTGCACAGTACTAGACACCACTAGATTAGCCTCACAAACTACCTACACATGGTACGCACCACGACTACCCATTAACACACACATGACTATGCAGTACTACACAAACTATGCAGTACTGCACATATTTCTACGCATGCTATGCAATGCAGTACTACACATATTATCACGGATGGTACGTACTTCCATTTACTGCACCTGTAGAATTTTATTGCGTCTCGTGTTTTTTGCAGCTGTAGAGTTTTACTGCAACAGTAGTATTTTTCTGCATTTGTAGTATTTTTTTTCCATCTGTAGTACTTTCCTGTGTTTGTAGTGTTAAGCCTTGAAATAAAAGGTGTATTCACAGTACACTTACTGCAGCAGAGGAATCAAACCAAACAGTCACAGAACAAATATTACCAATGGAGAACAAATAGTATTACAGTATTACAAATATTATCAGAGTACAACATATACTAGCAGAAGTCCTGCGAGCCATCGGTGTGTGTGTCTGTTTCCAAACCCAAAACTAACACAATCAGAGGAGCTAGTAGGAGGTTGGAGCCCCCCCGACACACACACACACACACACACACACACACACACACACACACACTCACACACTCACACACTCACACACACACGGGTTCCTGGCAGGAAGTAGCCTCCGGCCCGCCGTCCACCGCCGTTCTCTGGAGCCGTACAGTAAACACACTCAATTAAACATGACTCGCATCCACCCGGTGCTAGCTTGGCGCACACACACACACTTTCGCACGAACACACACACACAAACGCCTCGCCGAGGACCTAATTATATGAATCATTTCCTTGCTTCTTCCACTTTTCCTTCCACGAGCTGCTAATTAGCGCCGCCAGTTTCCGACTTGGGTGCCACTTGCCGGTCTCGCCTTGTCCGAACTGGCCGCCGCCCCCGAGCGCTCCCTGGCGCTCCCTGGCGCTCCCTGGCGCACGCCGGCTGGCGCTCATCAGCGACACTAGCCTCCCAGCTGTGCACCGCTAATGTCAAGCATACATGATAGCAAGTTAGCCCCTTTGCTGCTTGTTGGATTAATTAGTGTGCTAGCGATCAAGCTAGGGGCAGTTTGACATTGATGCTAAGTGCTAAAGCTAAGTGTTGTTCTCCCCTTATTCAGAACAATCTTAGCATACACTACATGCCGTGGGGTACTACAGACACTACTGCACAGTACTACACACACTACTACATACTACTACTCACACCATGGGGTACTACACACACTACTGCCCAGTGCTAACACACTACTACACGCAGTACTAGACACGCCTCTGCACAGTACTACTCACTTTACTACGCACGCTATGCAGTACTTTACACCTCACCACACACACACGTTCCTGCAGTTAGCATGTAGCCTGCTAGCATGGCAGAGGTTTCTGGATAGCGTTGGTTCTGGGACAGCTGAGAAGAACCCATGTCTCCTGGATGTTCCTCAGGTGGAGCACGACGGCCTGACGGGTCACATCGAGTTCAACAGTAAAGGCCAGAGGACCAACTACACCCTGAAGATCCTGGAGAAGCAGCCCGGAGGCCACCGAGAGGTCAGAGGTCCAGCACGCTCACACTTAGCTTCCTGCTAGCGCCGCTTTAGCATCGGACCCGAGGAACCCGGCGGTTGGGGAACCTCCACCCGCTGGGCAGATGTTTGACAGGTGTGGTTCTCCGGCTCCAGAGAAGACCCAGAACATTGAAGTCCGCTCATGTTCTCCTCAGATCGGTACCTGGTTCTCCAACAACACGTTGGCCATGAACTCCACCTCCCTGGACCTCAACGCCTCGGAGACGCTGGCCAACAGGACGCTGATCGTGACAACCATCCTGGTACCCAGAGTGTGTGTGTGTGTGTGTGTGTGTGTGTGTGTGTGTGTGTTGGTGTTCTGACCCGGTTCTCCTTGCTCCTGCAGGAGAACCCGTATGTGATGCGTAAGGCCAACTACCAGGAGTTCCAGGGCAACGAGCAGTACGAGGGCTTCTGCGTGGACCTCCTGCGAGAACTTGCCAACATCCTGAAGTTCTCGTTCCGGATCAAGCTGGTGGAGGACCGTCTGTACGGGGCTCCTGAGCCCAACGGCAGCTGGACCGGCATGGTGGGCGAGCTGATCAACCGGGTGA
Organism: Fistularia commersonii; assembly: GCF_037954325.1. Classification (NCBI taxonomy): domain Eukaryota; kingdom Metazoa; phylum Chordata; class Actinopteri; order Syngnathiformes; family Fistulariidae; genus Fistularia; species Fistularia commersonii. Next base: position 473,779 of record NC_141307.1, on the reverse strand, counting down.
GCGGAACCGGGACCGTATTCCCCACAAACACGGGCCGGAGAACCGGGCTCCCACCTGACGGACGGTCTGGTTCTGGACCTGGTGCAAGGCCTGGCTCTAGACCTAGTTCTAGACCTGGCTCCAGTTCGGCTCGTCCTTTGGATACCGCCGCTCTGCTGAACAGGGACCACTGTGTGTGTGTGTGTGTGTGTGTGTGTGTGTGTGTGTGTGTGTGTGTGTGTGTGTGTGTGCGTGAGTGTGTGTGATGATCTCCTGAGCAACAGGCTGAAACCCCCTGAGCGGGCATTAGCATAGCCCCCTGCTAGCATAGGAATTAGAGTGCTGTTTAACCATAGCGCCCTGTTAGCATAGCGCCCTCTTAGCATAGCACCCTCTTAGCATAGAAATAATAGTGCTGTGGTACCATAGCACCCTGTTAGCATAGGAATCATATTGCCCTGTAAGCATAGCACCCCGTTAGCATAGCACCCTGTTTGCATAGCCCCCTATTAGCATAGGAATAATAGTGCTGTGTTACCATAGCACCCAGTTAGCATAGGTATCATATTGCCTTTTTTCCATAGGGCCCTGCTACCATAGCACCCTGTTAGCATAGGAATCATATCACCCTGTAAGCATAGCACCCTGTTAGCATAGCCTCCTGTTTGCATAGCACCCTCATAGCATAGGAAGAATAGTGCTGTGTTACCATAGCACCCAGTTAGCATAGGTATCATATTGCCTTTTTTCCATAGGACCCTGCTAGCATAGCGCCCTGCTACCATAGCACCCTGTTAGCATAGGAATCATATCACCCTGTAAGCATAGCACCCTGTTAGCATAGTGCCTTGTTAGCATAGCACCCCCTCATAGCATAGGAAGAATAGTGCTGTGTTACCATTGCAACCTGTTAGCATAGGAATCATATGCCTTTTTTCCATCGCCCCCTGTTAGCATAGCGCCCTGCTACCATAGCACCCTGTTAGCATAGGAATCATATCGCCCTGTAAGCATAGCACCCTCTTAGCATAGGAATAATAGAGCTGTGTTACCATAGCACCCTGTTAGCATAGGAATCATATTGCCCTGTAAGCATAACCCCTGTTAGCATATAGCCCTGTTAGCATAGCACCGTGAGCCTGAGGCGTAGTGAGGCCTTCAGTGAGGCTGGGTTATGGCAGCGCTCCCAGAGGAAGGTCTGCAGCCTCGGCACATCTCTGGAGGCGTGAGCAGCTCAGGAGAAGCTCTTCAGGATCATCACCTCCCTTCTCAGCTCCTCTGTTAGCACAGCTGGGATCCAACATGGCCGCCAGTTCAGTAGAGAAGGTCCTCGGCGGAGAACTTCTTGTCCTTTTCAGCGTCCTAATGCTCCTAACATTCCTAATGTTCTCATGCTTCTAATGCTCCTAATGTTCTCCGCCAATTTTCCGCTGGTTAAGTGGTCGCCTGCAGGCCTCACTTTGTAGAACGGCGGGGAACAACATCCAGGAACAGGAGGAACCTGAAGGAGGTCATTTGGAGACCACAGGGTTCCTCCGAGCTCCAGTGAATGGATGGATGGATGAATGTTGTCCGTCCTGCTGGAGAAGAACTGGTGTGGAACTCCTGGTGAAGAACCATGGGTTCTGATGTTCCTCTGCTCTGTGTGTGTGTGTGTGTGTGTGTGTGTGTGTGTGTGTGTGTGTGTGGTCTGACGGTGGTTCCTATGCTCCACAGAAGGCCGACCTGGCGGTGGCCGGGTTCACCATCACCTCCGAGCGGGAGAAGGTCATCGACTTCTCCAAGCCCTTCATGACGCTGGGCATCAGCATCCTGTACCGGGTCCACCTGGTGAGCTTCCCCCTCGGCTTCCCCCTCCAGACCTTCTCACTCCCACCGGAGCAGCCACCCTGGGGTTCCATCAGTCGGCGAGTTGTGATTGGGTTCTCCAGGTTCTTCTGGTTCTTCAGGTTCCTCAGTCAGTCTGTTCAATGTGAACAAGTGGAGTTGATTGACAGGTGAACCCCGCCCCTCACCGCCAGTGATTGACAGCTCCCAGCACACACACACACACACACACACTGGAACATGCTAAGGAGAACATGCTAAACAGAACATGCTAAGGAGAACCTCCAAAGGAGAACATGTGGAGGAGAACCCACAGAGCTCCCAGAAAGGACCCTTCCATAGAACCGTCCCCCCGTGTCCACAGAGGTCCACCTGATGTTCCAGAACCTCGGGTTCAGAACCTCACTCAGTCTGTAGAACCTCAGAGGAACTCTGAGGAACCCTCATCTTGATGGAACCATAGATCTGGAGAGGGTCGGGTGGAGAACCGATGGACCTTTTGCCCTTTTGCTCCACGTTCTTCCTCAGTTGCTTGTCAACGTCCTGGCGTCCATGCCCTCCCAACACACACCTGTGTGTGTGTGTGTGTGTGTGTGTGTGTGTGTGTGTGTGTGTGTGTGTGTGTGTGTGTGTTCCAGGGCCGTAAACCAGGGTACTTCTCCTTCCTGGATCCCTTCTCTCCGGCCGTCTGGCTCTTCATGCTGCTAGCTTACCTAGCCGTTAGCTGCGTCCTCTTCCTCGCTGCCAGGTAACACACCTGCTTGTGTGTGTGTGTGTGTGTGTGTGTGTGTGTGTGTGTGTGTGTGTGTGTGTGTGTGTGTGTGTGTGTGTGCGTGTGTGTGTGTGTCGTGCGTCGTTAACCTTGTTGACGCAGAACCTCGATGAGCTATTTTGGCTTTGCTAGCTCTTGTCATTCTGTAAGCATTGTTAGCTGTAAGCTATTTTGGCTAGCTCCCTGTGATCTATTAGCTTTTCTATTTTTGTTAGCCTATTTTAGCTTTGTTAGCTCACTTCATTCTGCTACCATTCTTACCCCATACCTTTTTTAATTTCACTAGCTTTCTTTGTTCTGTTAGCATTGTTACCTCTGTTAGCACTTTTAGCTTTGCTAGCTATCGTTGGTCCGTTAGCTTTTAACTCTTTTAGCTTCATTAACTCTCTTTCCTCTATTAGCTTTACTAGCTCTGTTAGCTTCTTTTATCTTTGGTAGCTCTCTTCTGTTAGCTTTGCTAACACTAGATTGGAATCCCTGTGCTCTGATTGGCTGAGTGTCAGGCCGGTTGAGTCGCACCTGTGTTTCACTTCTTCTGTTTTGGGGGAAACCAGAATGTTCTAGTTCTGGATGTTCTAGGTGACCTTCTCGATGTACTAGGTGAACTTCTTGACCTTCTAGGTGAGGTTCTTGACGTTCTCGGTGAGCTTCTTGATTTCCCAGTTGAGGTTCTTGATATTCCAAGTGATCTGAAGGTTTGAGGAGAGGTTCTGGAGGTTCCAGGTGAGGAACTGGAGGTTCTAGGTGAGGAACTGGAGGTCGAAACTGAGGTTGTGGAGGTTCTAGAAGAAGTTTTGGATGTTTGAGGTGAGGACCTGGAGGTTCTAGATGAGGTACTGGAGGTTCTAGGTGAGCTTCTCGATGTTCTAGTTGGCCTTCTCGATGTTCTAGTTGACCTTCTCGATGTTCTAGATGAGGTTCTTGACGTTCTAGGTGAGGCTCTTGAGCTCCCAGTTGAGGTTCCTGATATTCCAAGTGATCTGAAGGTTTGAGGAGAGGTACTGGAGGCTCTAGGTGAGGAACTGGAGGTTATAGATGAGGTTCTGGAGGTTCTAGGTGAGGAACTGGAGGTTCTAGATGAGGTACTGGAGATTCTAGGTGAGGAACTGGAGGTTCTAGATGAGGTACTGGAGGTTCTAGATGAGGTACTGGAGATTTTAGGTGAGGAACTGGAGGTTCTAGGTGAGGAACTGGAGGTTCTAGATGAGGTACTGGAGGTTCTAGGTGAGGAACTGGAGGTTTTAGATGAGGAACTGAAGGTTCTAGGTGAGGTACTGGAGGTTCTAGGTGAGGAACTGGAAGTCCAAACTGAGATTGTGGAGGTTCGAGATGAAGCTTTGGATGTTTGAGGCGAGGTACTGGAGGTTCTAGATGAGGTACTGGAGGTTCTCGATGAAGCACTGGAGGTTCTAGGTGAGGTTCTGCCGCCTCTGCTCCTCCTCCAGCTGGTCTTCCTGTATGTTTGGTCTCCTGCATGGGACCGTTGGAAGCTGAAGGTCGGTGGTTGTCCTCCTGCTCCAGGCTCAGCCCCTACGAGTGGTACAACCCCCACCCCTGCCTGAGGGAACGTCGGGACGTCCTGGAGAACCAGTACACCCTGGGGAACAGCCTGTGGTTCCCCGTGGGAGGCTTCATGCAGCAGGGCTCTGAGATCATGCCCAGGGCGCTCTCCACGCGCTGCGTCAGCGGGGTCTGGTAGGTTCTCCGCTCCTCTGGGTTCCACCTTCTTCTCTGGTGTTTGCACTTCCTGGTCGCGATCGATTGGACGAGCGGCCGGATCCAAAATGGTGGCCGTGTCGGAAGGTTCCATCGGAAGTTCTGTTGAAGGTTTCCCCTGCACTTGGTTTGATCCACATGCAGCAGGAACCCCGTTAGCATGTAGCGTCAGCTGGCGCAGGTCTCTGAGCTTCCGGAGCGTTCTCCTCCCAGGTGGGCCTTCACCCTCATCATCATCTCCTCCTACACGGCCAACCTGGCGGCGTTCCTCACCGTCCAGAGGATGGAGGTCCCCATCGAGTCCCCGGACGACCTCGCCGACCAGACCAACATCCAGTACGGCACCATCCAGGGGGGGTCCACCATGACCTTCTTCATGGTGAGGAGGGTCCACCATGAGCTCCATGGAGGCGGGGGGGGGAAGAGTGTGTGTCTGAACTGTGAGTGTGAGTGTGTGTGTGTGTGTGTGTGTGTGCAGAACTCCCGGTACCAGACGTACCAACGTATGTGGACCTACATGCAGTCCAAGCAGCCCAGCGTGTTTGTGAGGAGCACCGAGGACGGCATCTCCAGGGTTCTCCACTCCAAGTACGCCTTCCTGCTGGAGAGCACCATGAACGAGTACCACCGCGGCCGGGACTGCAACCTCACGCAGATCGGAGGCCTCCTGGACTCCAAGGGCTACGGCATCGGGCTGCCGCTGGGTGAGGGGGCGGGGCTTCCATCGGACACGCCCCTTTTTGGAGAGGGGGCGGAGCCTTCGCCACAAAGGCCCCGCCCCTTCACCTCGCTCTTCCTCCTCTTCAGGATCTCCGTTCCGCGACCAGATCACCCTCGGGATCCTGCAGCTGCAGGAGAGCAACCGGCTGGAGATCCTGAAGCGACGGTGGTGGGAGGGGGGCCAGTGTCCCAAGGAGGAGGACCACCGGGCCAAAGGTCAGCCAGCGCCCCCGGCAACCGGCCCGCCAGACATCCAATAATACTCATAATCACCTCATCCAGAGGATCGTTTTCATTCATCTATTTTTCTAATGTAATTATCTTTAGTCGTTGTTTTTCTGAATTCAATGATCCCATGAAATGGGAAAAAACGTAAAGTTACAAGCGTTTGGATGAGAACAGGAAGTAGTAGTGGTTGTTTCCTGCCGGAACCCTGCAGGTCTGGGCATGGAGAACATCGGAGGGATCTTCGTGGTCCTCATCTGCGGCCTCATCATCGCCGTCTTCGTCGCCGTCATGGAGTTCGTGTGGTCGACGCGCCGCAGCGCCGAGACGGACGAGGTACTTCGACCTTTCCTGAGTACACACACTGGAGTACTGCAGTACTGAGGAGTACACCGTACATCTGGGCCTGCGGGTGCAAACACAACAGTACTTTTACACGCTGGGTATTTGTACTTGCAGTACTTATGGTTTTCAGCATGTACTTCAGGTGTGTATTTGCAGTATTGCAGTACCTATAGTACCATGCTGTGTTATGCAGTATTGCAGTACCAGCAGTACCCAGGTGTATATTTGCAGTATTGCACTACGCAGGTGTGTACTTGCAGTCTTGCAGTACCTGCAGTACCCAGGTGTGTATTTGCAGTATTGCAGTACCTGCAGTACCCAGGTGTGTATTTGCAGTATTGCAGTACCTGCAGTACCCAGGTGTGTATTTGCAGTATTGCAGTACCTGCAGTACCCGGGTGTATATTTGCAGTATTGCAGTACCTGCAGTACCCAGGTGTGTATTTGCAGTATTGCAGTATTGCAGTACCCGGGTGTGTTATGCAGTATTGCAGTACCTGCAGTACCCAGGTGTGTATTCCCCCCCCAGGTGTCGGTGTGTCAGGAGATGCTGTCTGAGTTCCGTAACGCCGTTTCCTGTAAGAAGGCGTGTCGCTCCAGGCGTCGGCGCCCGCTGGGCGGCGGCGTGTCAGGTGGTTCTGGCGGCGTGCTCCGCCCCCCCTCCCGCCTGGCGCTGGCGGGGCCGCGGCCGATCCGATTGGTGCGGGACATGAGGCTCAGCAACGGGAAGCTGTACGGCGGCGGGGCGGCGGCGGGGCGGGGGGTCCTGGCGGTCCCGGGGGGGGCGGGGGGTCCCCAGGCGGGAACGCCGCCGCCGCCGCCGCCGCCGCCCCCCCTGCCGCGGGGCTTCCTGCAGGCGTGCGGCCACGTGCGGATCTGCCAGGAGTGTCGGCGAATCCAGAGCCTGCGTCCGGCCGCCGCCACGCCGCCGCCGCCGTCGTCCGCCTCGTCCGCCTCCTCCTGCTCCCGGGCTCCGCCCCTTCGCCACGCCCCGCCCCTCTACCACCCCGGCTCCATGTCCCTGCCCCGCCTCCCCCCGCTGCCGCCCCCCGCCGCGCCCGACAGGGCCGACAGCGACGGCGGCCCCCCCAGTCCACGGACCGCCAGGACCCGGCCGGCGCCGCCGCCCAGGCCCCTCCCCCCCGCCAAGACGCCCACGCATCCCCCCGCAGACCTGCTGGGGGGGCAGAAGTGACCTCTGAACTCACCGGGACGCTGGCCAATCAGGGGAGGGGGCGGGGCCAATAAGGCTGACGGACGGGAAACCGACGAGCGCAAGGCTCGGCCAATCAGCTGGCTCCGTGTGGATGACTGACAGCTGGATGACATGTACACACACACACACACACACACACACACACACACACACAATGACACAAACATACTGTTCTACACACACACAGACACACACACACACACACACAGGCTGACGGTCCTGTTGAACTCCTTTCTTTGTTCTTCTTCATGAACTTGTGTGATGTCAGTCGACAAGGAGGTCAAAGGTCACGCCCATGAACACCACCGATTGGTTATTGATTATTGATCTCTGTATTTATTGGTTTCAAGGAGCGGCGTCTGGGAGACACGTTTACACCTACACTGGGAAAACTGTGTGTGTGTGTGTGTGTGTGATTGTCTTAGAGTCTGTATGTTTGTGTATGTAAGTGTGTATGAGTGTGTGAGTGTGTGTGTGTGTGTGTGTGTGTGTGTGTGTGTGTGTATGAGTGTGTGTGTGTGTTTGTGTGTATATGAATGTCTTTAAGAGAGTCTTTGTGTGTAAGTGTGTGTGTGTGTGTGTGTGTGTGTGTGTGTGTGTGTGATGATAATCTTTGTACCAGCAGCCAATCAGCAGACGAAGATTTGTTGAGCCCATCGTTCTCATTGATTATTGGTTCTTGATCATTATTATTGATTGACAGACCTCTGATGTATCGACCGTTTGGAATAAAACAGAAAAAAATCCAAGAGGAAAGTTTCCCTCAATGTTTCCTGTTGATCTCCAGTTTGAGGGAAATTAATCCCTTTAATGTGATTAAATTATATATAATTTTGTTTACAATTATATCTGATTTTTCTTTTTTTCCTTTGAAATTTTATGAATGTCATTTATTTGGTGACTAATATATTTATTATAAATTGTTTTCCATTTGTTATATATTACTGTTTTAGCTATTTATGTTTGATATATTAATTGTTTATTTTTCTATTAATTTTGTCTAGCCATATCTACATTGTTTCACAATTTAATTTAATTTAATTACCTGTTATTTGATTGCTGTCATACCCTTAGTGTCCACCAGAGGGCGCCAGAGACCGTCTGCCGGCGGAGAATGTGATTGGTCGGTTTTCAACCAAATACTCCAAGGAGAATCCAGGAAATCCCGCGAGACTTGGGATCGAAGCGAAATCCATGTATTATTTATTCATCAATTCGTTGAAAAATGTTTTTACAGAGTTTCAAAACAATCTGGTATGTTTATATAATCTATATTCCTCATTCAGTTTGATATCTTTTATATCATTCTTCTTCTTCTTCTTCTTCTTCTTTCGGCTTTTCCCGTCAGGTGTCTCCACAGCGAGTCAACTTTCTCCATCTCACCCTATTCTCTGGATCCTCCTCTCTCACACCAACTACCTTCATATCTTCTCTCACGACGTCCATAAATCTTCTCTTTGGTCTTCCTCCAGACCTCTTGCCTGGCAGCTCCAATTCCAGCATCCGTCTACCAATATATTCTCTCTCCCTCCTCTGTCCATGACCCAACCATCTCAGTCTGGCTTCTCTGACCTTCTCTCCAAAACATCTAACATGTGCTGTTCCTCTGATGGACTCATTCCTGATCCTCTCCATCCTGGTCACTCCCAAAGAGAACCTCAACATCTTCATCTCTGCAACCTCTAGTTCTGCCTGCTGTCTTTTGGTCATTGTCAGTGTTTGTAGATCATCTCACCAGCGTCTCCTCCACCTTCCCTTTTATTCTGGCTGATGTTCTTCTATCTCTTGTTACCCCTGACACTTTTCTCCACCCATTCCAACCTGCTTGGACCGTCTCTTCACCTCTTCTCCACACTCTCCTACGCTCTGGACTGTTGACCCTAAGTACCTGAAATCCTCCAGCTTCTTGATCTCCACTCCCTGTAGCCTCACCGCTCCACCTGAGTTCCTCTCATTCACACACATATATTCTGTCTTGCTGCGACTAACTTTCATTCCTCTCCTTTCCAGAGCATACCTCCACCTCTCTAGATGTTCCTCTACCTGTTCTCTGCTCTCACTACAGATCACAATGTCATCCGCAAACATCATGGTCCATGGAGGTTCCTGTCTAACCTCATCTGTCAGCCTGTCCATCACTATTGCGAACAAGAAGGGGCTCAGAGCTGATCCCTGATGGAGTCCCACCTCCACCTTGAACTTCTCTGTTACCCCTAAAGCACAGCGTACCACTGTCTCACAGCGAGCATACATGTCCTGCACCAGTCTAACATACTTCTCTGCCACTCAAGACTTCCTCATACAATACCAGAGCTCCTCTCTAGAAACCCTGTCATTTGCTTTTTCTAGGTCTACAAAAACACAATGCAGCACCCTCTGGCCTTCTCTGTACTTTTCTATTAGCATTCTCAAAGCTAATACTGCATTCTTTATATCACTCTTATATGTGAGAAATTGTTTCCCGTTTTTTTAACAAACAATGAAGAAAGGACAGATTTTATTTAGAACTTCGTTTAAAATAACGCCAAACTCTCCCATTCATTGTTTCTATTGAAAAAAAAAACAAAAATGTAAAACTTTTAAAAATCGACCAAAACCGGAGCAGCCCCCCCCCCCCCCCCCCCCCAGGTCTGAGGGGTTTCTTTGAATCCGAGGCTCCGCCCTCCTCCATGTGACCGCATTCTGAGCCCCTGATTGGCTGACGAGCCCGCCAAGGCTGCACCTGTCCAGACTTGTTTTTCAGGTCTAGTCGAAACAGGTGTGTGTGTGTGTGTGTGTGTGTGTGTGTGGGTCTTGGTATGTTTGTGTCTCAGTGTGTGCCTTTGAATATGTGAGTTTATGTGGATTTTTGTGAGTGTGTGTGAGTGCATGTGATGTGTACAGTGTGTGATTTCAGTGTGTGTATTTTGGTGTCGACGTGTGTGTCCGCACCGATCTTGACAATAAGAAGCTGAGGTTGAGATTTTTTTCAGTAAAACTTTATTTAAAAAGCGAACAGAGACGATCCTGACAGTCTGAGCTACAAACACACACACACAGCAAACACACACACACACACACACACACACACAGCAAACAAGCAACAAAACACAAACAAACAAGAAACATAAGAAAATCAAATTCAAACGGTGACAAAAAGACCAAAAGGGATCTTTGAGCTTCATTTCCGGGGAAACGAAGACGTGTTTGAGATGAAGGTCAAACCTGAGTCTTCAGAAGCACTTCAATAAATACTGGACTGGAGGCAGAGCGCACACACACACACACACACACACACACACACACACACACACTGACCAGGAAACATGTCTTTGTTCAAACAAGGAACTGAAAAAAAAAAATTGTACCCTGAAGCTGAAAGTTTCCCTCCAAAATCGAACCGTGGGAACCCCCCCCTCAGCCCCCCCACCCAGCCCAAGCCCCGCCCCCTCCATCATCACCCCAACACACACACACACACACACACACACACACACACACACACACAGACCCTAAGCTCTGCTCACTCAGGTGAATCCAACCGCTAATGCAGACAGCATGGAGCCCTGGCAGGTGTGTGTGTGTGTGTGTGTGTGTGAGTGTGTGTGTGTGTGTGTGTGTGTGTGTCAAGTTTCCCTCAGGATGAAGAGCGTCACTCGTCATCTTAGTCTGTGTTTGTAGTGGTTTCCTCCCGGCGGAAGGAGGAGGAGATGAGAAGATGAGGAGGAAGAGGATGATGAAGATGTGGAGGTGAAGATCAGAGTGAGAAGATGAGGAGATGATGAAGTGAAGACGAGGAGGAGGAGAAGATGAGGTGATGAAGATGAGGAGGAGGAGGAGGCTTGTTCGGGCGAAGGAAAGGCTGAGCTGATTAAAAGGAGAGTAAATGCACGCCGTGGCTCCGCCTCCTGGTCTGGTCTCCATGGCAACAGGCCCCGCCCCTCCCCGGGGCATCACGGGAGGGCAGCTCCTGCGGGGGGGCAGATACGTAGTACTTCAGTACACACATTTGAAGTTTTAAGTACTTGCCTTCTTTGTTTGAGCAGTGTTTGGGGAGCTTCAGAAGTATTGCAAAGTACTAAAGTATTTCCTTCTACTGCAGTATTTCATGGGACTTCATAGTAACTCAAAGTACTCGTGTGTCACAGGTTTCATAGTGTTTCATGGTAAAAGTACAAAGAGTACCTCGCAGTATTTCTTAATATCAGTGGCGTCGCCCCCCCCATCCGGTGAGTCAGGAAGACAAACACACACGTCTTTCAGACGCACACGAAGGCAAACACACACTTGTGCAAACACACACACACACACACACAATCCACTTGGAAAGACTCTGAGTTCGTGCAGAGGACACCTGACACTTCCTGTACACACACACACACACACACACACACACACATCCTGTTCTCTGTGTGCTAAACACCTGAAGGGGGCGTGTCCCGGCCTCTGATTGGCCGGCTCCACTTTGAATCTTTCATGGGAGAAAAAAAAAAAAAAAGCGTCTGTTGCCACGGAAACGGCTCAGCAACACAGAGGAATGGCCTCAGCGTCCATTAAGTATATATATTTATACACACATATATATGTATATATATATACATATATTATTTATTTTATTTTATTTATTTTATTTGTTTCTTTATTTCTTTGCCTGGGCCAATCACAGTGGAGGGGCGGGGCCTGTCCAGGATCGATGGCTGTCAGTCACAGGCCAGCTGTCAATCATCCATCCATGCACTCATTCACACCTGAGGACAATTGAGGGTCTTCAGTGGAGAGAAGCTGGGAAGCAGAAGGTGGAGAGAAGCTCAGAAGGAGAAGGTGGAGAGAACCACGGGGAGGAGGAGGAACGTGGACCTCCAGGGAGAAGGTTCCTTCAGGAGGTTCTAAGGAGGAGAACCCTGCAGGAGGAGGAACTCCTCTGGATAACTCACCGCTGCCTTTAGTATGGAGACTCCACCCTGAGGAGAACACAGAGGAACACTGGTGAGCAACAGAGCCTCACACACACACACACACACACACACACACACACACACACGCACACACACACACACACACACACACGAGCTGGTTCCAGATGAAGAAGGGGAGGACAAGTGTCGACACGACAGGGACATTCTTACCATTCTCAGGCCTCCCTGACACACACACACACACACACACACACCCTAACACACACCCTAACACACACACACACACAGTGAAACGTCAAATAAATCTTGTAATAAAACCTCGGCTGCTGTTGTCAATCAAAGCCAGGAAATAATTATAATAATCTGGAATACAGGTGGGGCTTTCCTGTGTGTGTGTGTGTGTGTGTGTGTGTGTGTGTGTGTGTGTGTGTTATGACTGTGGTTACTGGTTACTGTGTTTCTTAGTTACTCTTCTCTGTAAGTGAATGAATAATGAAGGAGAAACTTTTGATCACCAATGAATCAATCAATCAATGGATGAATTAATCAATCAATCAATCAATGGATAAATGAATGTATGGATGAATCATGAGTGAATGAATGAACCCCGGATGAAAGCATGAATCTTCGTTCCTCCCCGAGGCCCGTGTGAGTGGCAGTCCAGGGGGCGGGGCTTGGAGCGGAGGAATGCGGCCCGGCGAGCCCGAAGCTCCGCCCCTTCCCTCTTGGCTCCGCCCCCTCCCTGCTGAAACAGGAGCAGGGTGGGGTGGTAACTAGCCCGGGGCAGGAGGCAGGAGGCAGGAGGGGCAAAACGCCGTCCGTCTCCTCGCCGCCGCCGCCGCCGCCGCCGCTCGTGGGCTTCAGGAACCGGTTTGGAGCGATGATGTCACCACACGGCGCCAACTTCCTGTTTTTTTTTTCATATCGCCGTCCAATCAGCAGGAAGACGCGGACATTCAAACGAACAACCGGCAAAGTGTTTCACCCCCGGCTAGCGGCTAGGCTAACGAGGCAGATTGTGATCTGATTGGTCGGATTTGGGTTCAAGATTCCAACCAATCAGAAGGCTGCGCTCGGGGTTAAACCCGGTTAACGAGGCCCGGGGCTAACGAGCAGGAACCTGCAGGTGTCAGGTGATGACAGGTTGCCGTGTGTGTGTCTGTGTGTGATGTGTCAGTGTGTTCCAACACGTTCTCCAGGGTTCCACCCCCCGGTTCTAGCGGGTTCTCCGACCCGCCATGAGCAGCAACGGCGTCCAGGAGGAACCCTGTGGAGCTCGCCAGACTCCGGGAGAAGATCTCTCGCTGGAGGGTGTGTGTGTGTGTGTGTGTGTGTGTGTGTGTGTGTGTGTGTGTGTGTGTGTGTGTGTGTGTGTGCGTGCACTGGTCAGACATGTTACAAGAAGCTGCGGTGGCGAGGAATGGCAGGAATTTCCTACAAGGTCAAGATGTGATTTCAATTTTCACTGCTGTTGTTTTAACACACACACACACACACACACACACACACACGGGCAGATAACAGTTCTCTCACGCATACCGGTGGAAGCGAGCGCTGAGTGTGGAGAACCAGCATGGAGCGCTGAGACAAGTCGAAGCTCCACACTTTCCGTCGCCGTGGCGTCACATGACCCGCGGCAGGTCAGGACTCGTGCTAACGCACAGCTAGTGTTAGCACGCCGTATTTCCTGGCGCCGTATTTCCTGACGGCCGACTGCCGTCGCAGAGCGGCACGCCGGGACAGAAATTATGCTAACATCTACTTAACCATGACTTGTTAGTCCAGCTAAGCGCAGCGCCAATCACACACACACACACAACTGAATGTTGTGTCACGCTAACACACCAAACACTGACTGGCTTGCTACTGTAGCAAGCTAACACTCAGCTGATGCTATCAGTCGTCTAAAGCAAAGTAAAAACAAAGTGGGCATTAACTTGTTTTTAAGGTCGAAAGGACAACAGCCATAGACCACCTTCCTAAGCTAACTTAGGAAGAGCTAACTATTACAACACGCTAACTTAAGCTATTAGTTGAAAGCCGAATCTGCAAACAACTATCATGCTAACTTTGCGTGTGTCTTAACCGACGAACGTAGCAAGTGACGACGCCCTTAAAATCCATGCTAACCTAGCATTTGACATTTGTCGTGACTCTCCAACGGCGCATGCTAACACACTGCTCGTGTTAACACAGGTTTGCTAGCCAATACGGCCAGTACTTGCTATATTGCTGTACTTCTAACTATATTAGCCTGCTGTCTTTTCTCTGATTGGACGGTACACAGAGTACGACGCAGTACTTACGGTACTTTCTGTCTGCAGTACATGACGAGGCCGATGGCGGCCGCCAGGGCGACGATGATGGCGATGACGATCCCGGCGATGGCGCCGTCGGACAGCCCCTCGTCCAGGGCTCCTTCCTCTGGGGAACCATTTTCACCGTTAGCTTAGCACGGCACTCTTGGGCACCCAAAATCCGTTCGTCCGATAGCGCTAGCTTTTGGAGCGACTTCGGCCATGTTTGCGGGCGCACCTTTGACGGACAGGTTGTGGGCGGAGACGGCGGTGACCGCGGTGACGTTGTTGTGCGCCTCGCACGTGTACACGCCCGTGTCCTTGTACTTGGCCTTAGCGATGACGTACTGCGGCCCCCGCTGGGCGCTCGCCGTGCCGTTGAACTTCCAGGTGAAGGTGGCGGGCGGCAGCGAGCGGGCGGAGCAAGTGAGCGTCACGGGGTCAGACACCTCCACCGCCGCCTCGCCCTCTACCGACACCGCCTCCGGACCGTCTGCGGGTCACAGGTCAGAGGTCACAGGTCACATGACCAGAGAGGTCACATGACACAACTAGGACTGTATGGAAATGGACAGTAAGTGTGTGTGTGTGTGTGAGTTGTATTGTGTGTCTTAGTACGATGCACATTATAGTATTGTGACTTGTGGTACCGTCTCGTGTGTGTGTGTGTGTGTGTGTGTGTGTGTGTGTGTGTTTTCATGTCCTACTACTTTGCCCATTGCAGTACTTTGTGAGTTATAGTATTGCATGTCTTAGTACGTCTCTTGGTTTTTAGTATTGAAAGTTGTACAGTGTGTGTAGAAGCAGTAGCTGTAGCAGAGTGTGTGTGTGTGTGTGTGTGTGTGTGTGTGTGTGTGTGTGTGAGTAGTATTGTGTGTCTTAGCACAATGCATGTTGCAGTACTGTGTGGTTTGAGTATTGTGACTTGTGGTACTGTCTCGTGTGTGTGTGTGTGTGTGTGTGTGTGTGTGTGTGTGTGTGTGTGTTGTACTATGCACACTGGAGTACGGTATTGTGAAGTATTGTGTGTTGTAGTACTGTGAGTCATTTAGAGTACTGCGTGTTTTGAAAGACTGTGAGGTTTCTGGTACTGTACACTGGGTTACTGATCAGAGTACTGTGTAGTACTGTGTGTGCTGTAGTATTTTGTATTGTAATTCTGTATGTGATGTAGTACTGTGAGTGTGTGTTGCATGTCGTACTACTGTGCCCATTGCAGTACTATGTAAGCTATAGTATTGTGTGTCTTAGCACAATGCACGTTGCAGTACTGTGTGGTTTGAGTATTGTGACTTGTGGTACTGTCTCGTGTGTGTGTGTGTGTGTGTGTGTGTGTTAGTACTATGCACACTGGAGTACGGTATGCATTGAAGTATTGTGTGTTGTCATACTATATGTGTTGTAGTACTGTGAGTCATTTAGAATACTGCGTGTTTTGAGGTACTGTGAGGTTTCTAGTACTGTACACTTGGTTACTCATCAGAGTACTGAGTAGTACTGCGTGTGCTGTAGTATCACGTTATGTGTTGTAGTACTGTGAGTGTGTGTTCATGTAATACTACTGTGCCCATTGCTGTACTTTGTAAGTTATAGTATTGCGTGTGTTAGTACGTCTCTTGGTGTTTAGCATTGAGAGCTGTACAGTGTGTGTGTAGCTGTAGCAGAGTGTGTGTGTGTGTGTGTGTGTGTGTGTGTGTGTGTGTGTGTGTGTACTGACAGTGAACCCGCAGCTGGTACTGTGCTTTGCTGCTGCTGACGGCGTTGCTGACGGTGCAGGTGTAGACGCCGTTGTCTTCAGCGTCGAGTGTTTTGAAGATGATCTCCTTCCCATCTTCAGAGAAGGTCCTCCTCCCGTCCGCCGCCAGCTCACGCCCGTCTTTGGTCCACGCCGCCGCCGCGCCCGCCGCGCCCGCCGCCGCACGGCACGCCAGGGTGGCGCCGTGGTCACCGGCGAGCAGCGTGATGTTCGGGCCGCTCACCTGCACGCCGGAGACGGGCTCTGAGGAGGAAACGGTCAGAATGTGGTCGTAGTGTGTGTGTGTGTGTGTGTGTGTGTGTGTGTGTGTGTGTCTCACCCATGGTGGAGAAGACGACGGGCGTGGAGTTCAGAGAGCGGTTGGTGTGTGTGTTGTGCGCGGTGCAGTGGTAGCCCCCCG
>NC_141307.1:432631-447631 GCF_037954325.1 Fistularia commersonii | reverse complement strand
GGAGCTGACCTCCTGACCGGGAGCGGAGGAAACGACGCCCCGTCGCCGTGACGACGCCCCGTGGTCACGTGACCCTTGAGCGACAGGAGGTGAGAGGACCTCCTCCTCCTGGTCTGCAGAACCTGGTTCTCCAGCTGTGGACCAGACGGGAAGTTGGACTCACCCTGCGGCGGAGATGTTGACGGGTGGCGGTCACCTCCTCCTCCTCCTCCTCCTCCTCCTCCTCCTCTTCTGCTTCTTCTGCTTCTTCCTCCTCGTCAGGAGAAGAAGTTCCCGGGTTCCAGAGGAGACGTGGACCTTCTCCTCCCTGGACGTTCTCTGAAGATCAGGTTGGACTGTGTGAGGGACCCTGGTCCTCCAGCGCTCCTCCTCCTCCTCTTCTTCTCTCCTCCCTCCTTCCACGCCATCCGGGGAGGATGCTGCCTTCCTGGCGCTGGCTGTGTCTCGTTGTCCGTGGCAACCGGTTGCCATGGCGACGGTCCGGAGCTCATTGGGAGGCGGAGGTGATGATGGAGACGGGAGGAACTTCACACTGGTTAGTGTGTGTGTGTGTGTGTGTGTGAGTCTGTGTGTGTGTGTGTGTGTGTGTGTGTGTGTGTGTGTGTGTGGGTGGAACAGGCCCTCCTGTTATTGATCAGAGTGATGAATAAGATGAATATGAGGTAGGATAAATATGAATAAATAAAATGCAAATAATATACAACATTAAATAAAGTAAAAATGAATCAAAATAAAATCAATCAAATCTAAAATCAGTCATAGAAATAAATTTAAATGAATAAAATCCGAATGAATGATTGAAATGACTACAAATACGATAAAAATAGATGATCGTATGAATAAGACGAATATGAGATGGAGTAAATATGAATAAATAAAATCCAAATAAATGCAAATAATATACAACGTAAAATAAAGTAAAAATGAATCAAAATAAAATCAATTAAAATCAGTCTTAGAAATAAATATAAATGAATAAAATCAGAATGAACAATTGAAATGAATACAAATACGATAAAAATAGATGATCGAATTTGTATTCAATAACATTTTGAATTAAGTTACATTTTACAAAGTAATAAAAATAAATATGAATAAATAAAGGTGGAAATAAATGAAAAAATAAAATGAGAATTAAAAAAAATCCCATCCATACATTCACGTATTAATCAATAAATAATAAAACGAACACAAATAAAAAGTAAACGCTGTGCCAGAGGTTCATATGCGAGTTTAAAAAGCAGGTGTTTCCACCGCTTGACTCATCGATAATCGATAATCAATGTCCTGATATTGAACCTGTTGTGACGGCTCGCGGCGGCCAGCAGGGGGCGCCAGCGGCACGAGCAGCCCACGGAGCCATCCACGGTGACGTCACCGCCACTGTGGAACTGTTTCCTTTCAGGTTTAGCAAATCAGAGAAGAAGGATAACGGGTGGAAACATCAGGTTAAATGTGTGTGTGTGTGTGTGTGTGTGTGTGTGTGTGTGTGTGTGTGTGTGTGTGTGTGTGTATGTGTGTGTGTGTGTGTGTGTGTGTGTGTGTGTGTGGCACCTGGCCTGCTGAGACCCCCAGGTGGTCCACACGCCGCCGCCTCCTGGACGGAGATCCATGTCCGACCAGCGGGGGCGGGGTCACAGCTGATTGGACGAGCCGGCGAACAGGTGGGACCGCAGACAGGAAGTGGATTCTGGACTACAAGACTGATGAAAAGGACTACAAAACTGTCATGTCTCAACTTTTCTTTTAAGTCAGGCCGCCGGTTGCCAGGGCGACGGGGAACCCGAGTGATATTAGCACGAGGCTACCGCCGGACCTCACGGGCAAAGATGGCGGCCGCTACAGGATGTGTCGTCGCCATGGCGACACTTTTATCCAAAGCGCCGAAAGCATCCGGCGGCGACGTACTTCCCCGGTGACCTCGCTGAGCTCGGGACTTCAAGAAACACACATCCTCTGCGCAAACACACACACACACACACACACACACACACACACGGAGTGTGTATTTGGTGAGCAGATGGCGTCCCAGGGGGCAGATTGTGGGAGCTCATTAGCATGTTTAGCATCAGGTCCATAAATAGCCGAGCGGCTGCCAACACCCGCCGCCACCAACGAAGAAGTGACGACGAGTTCAGACTTGGCGGGACGGCGGCGGCGGCGGCGGCCATGTTTCCTGCCCAGGATGACGATGATGGCGAGGAGACATGGCCGCCGGTGACCGCCACCTGAGAGCGGCGTCGGTAGCCGTGATGCTAACGTGCCATTATAGCAGCTACAGGTGTGATGTTTGTGCGGCGATGATCGGACGAGGTCATGTGACCAAAGTCTGGCGCCGCCGTTGGCCACCTTCACGCCACACACTTCCTGGCCCTGAAGGACCACAGCTCTTCTAACCGGATGACATCACGCCACGCGCTCGGCCGCGGGAAGGTTTTGAGACAAGCCGCCGCCGTCCCC
Organism: Fistularia commersonii; assembly: GCF_037954325.1. Classification (NCBI taxonomy): domain Eukaryota; kingdom Metazoa; phylum Chordata; class Actinopteri; order Syngnathiformes; family Fistulariidae; genus Fistularia; species Fistularia commersonii. The sequence goes on along the minus strand of NC_141307.1, from coordinate 445,171 downwards.
ATGCAGACGGAGCGCCGTGGCCACGACGGTCGCCACGACGGCCGCCACGACGGCGCCACGGCAACCGCGATGAACTCGTCAGGTTGGGACGGGCAGGAGCTTCGCGTTGAGGACGAGGAGGAATCATGATCTGCTGTCAGCTGTGTTTATCACCCCTCCTCCGGGAATGAGGGATTACCGTCGTCACGGAAACGGAGACAGACAATTCATGGAAGGACTGATCGCGAAGAAGAGATGGATTATTGAGAAACACTTCCCCGGTGCGCACTATCTGAACCTAAAAGGATATAAATCTGAAACAATCTTGAAAATGATTCAAAATCAATCTGAAAATATTCCGAAAATAATCTAAAGATAATCCCAAATTCATCTGGGATTAATCTGTAAAATAATCCCGAATAATCTGAAAACAATTCCCAAATGATCCACTAATAATCTGAAAATGAATCTGGAAGAAGTAATCTGGAATTCATCTGAAAATTAATCTGAAAATCATCCAAATATAATATGGAATTAGTCTGAAAATATTCCAAAAATAATCTGAAAATAATATGGAATTAGTCTGAAAATATTCCAAAAATAATCTGAAAATAATCCCAAATTAATCTGGGATTCATCTGAAAATAATCCCCAAATAATCTGTAATTAATCTGAAAATATTATCTGAAATTATCTGAAATTAATCTGAAAAGTAATCTGAAAATAATGCCAAAATAATCTGGAATGAATCTGAAAATATTCCAAAAATCATCTAAAGATAATCCTAAATTAATCTGGGATCAATCTGAAAATAATCCCCAAATAATATGGAATTAATTTAAAAATATTCCAAAAATAATCTAAAGATAATCCCAAATTAATCTGGAATTAATCTGAAAATAATCCCCAAATAATATGGAATTAATCTGAAAAGTAATCTGAAAATGAGCCCAAAATAATCTGGAATGAATCTGAAAATATTTCAAAAATAATCTGAAAATAATCCCCAAATAATATGGAATTAATCTGAAAATATTATCTGAAATTATCTGAAATTAATCTGAAAATATAATCTGAAAGTAATCTGTAAATAATCTGGAATGAATCTGAAAATATTCCAAAAATAATCTAAAGATAATCCTAAATTAATCTGGGATCAATCCAAAATTAATCCCCAAATAATATGGAATTAATCTGAAAATATTCCAAAAATAATCTAAAAAAAAAATCCAAATTCATCTGGAATCAATCTGAAAATAATCCCCAAATAATATTGAATTAATCTGAAAAGTAATCTGAAAATGATCCCAAAATAATCTAGAATGAATCTGAAAATACTTAAAAAATAATCCCCAAATAATCCAGAATGCATGTGAAAATAATCCAAAAATAATCTGACAATAGTTTAAGAAGAAATAACGTAACGTTGGATCAGAACTGGACTCGATTGATTTCACATCATTGATGAGACCGATCCTGATAAAGGATGTTTTTGATCGGCGCTGTGTTTTCCCACGCTCAGTCTGGACCAGCGAACGTCTCACCACAGAATCAATGAGCTGGAATTGAAATCCAATTATTGGCTTCAACACACACACACACACACACACACACACACACATATACATACACACACACACACACACACAGAGGCCTCACACTGGTATCTGTACACACACTCAGATGTAGTGGAGGCCGTGCACGTCCACGAACGGGACCTGAACGTTGCAACTGTGAAATCCCTCCTTTGTACCGATGGATGATGTCATCTCTCCATTGTGTGTGTGTGTGTGTGTGTGTGTGCCGGGGGGGTGGGGGACGATTCACTTTATTGTGGTGACAGTTATTATTATGACGATGAGTCAGTTTCCTGTCACTTTCAGTCTGCAGTGAATAGAATGGTGTGTGTGTGTGTGTGTGTGTGTGTGTGTGTGTGTGTGTGTGTGTGTGTGTGTGTGTGTGTGTGTGTGTGTGTGTGTGTGTGTGCTCCTCGGGGTGCAGTCCCCCCTGCGTCCACCGGGAGTCAGCTCTAAGCCCAACCCCGGGGCCTGGGAGCGGTCGGCGGGGTTACCATGGAAACATCCCAGGGGTCAGAGGTCAGTTTGAGCCTGAGAGCCAGAGACAAACACCCTGCTGCTGGGAACAGCCGTCTGTGTGTGTATGTGTGAGTGTGTGTGTGTGTATGTGTGTGTGTGTCTGACCTCTGGCCTCGAGGGGCCTCAGATGTTTAGTCAAAGTAGGACAAGATAGACTGCGGCTGTGGGGGGGCTGAGGAGCACTCTGGAGGTCCACTGAGTCCCAGGACCTCACTGTGTGTGTGTGTGTGTGTGTGTGTGTGTGTGTGTGTGTGTGCGTGTGTGTTTCTGTCTACAGAGGTACTCAGTGATCTGTTATTGTTTCTATCTTACTAGATCTGAGTAGAAGGTGTTCCACGTTCTCCTGGGTTCCTCAGGAGGAAAACCACCTTGTTACAGACAACAGGAGCCAGGTGTTGTGTGTGTGTGTGTGTGTGTGTGTGTGTGTGTGTGTGTGTGTGTGTGTGTGTGTGTGTGTGGTGGGGGCAGCTGATTGGACAATAGCACACAGGTGAGGTGGAGGAGAACATCAGGAGAACATGGTGGAACGCTCCTGGAGAACACACACCCCAGGCTGAAGAGGAGGAGGATCAGCAGAGCCTCAGCTGACCGCGAGGCAAGTGTGTGTGTGTGTGTGTGTGTGTGTGTGTGTTTGTGTGTTCCTCCAACTCTTGGTTGTGCAGATCGATAGATTGACAGGTGTCATTTGTCTTGTCTTTTCTTTGATCCCCGGGTCAGGGGTCGTGACCTTTGACCCCTGGTGGGATTTGTAGTTTTTGCAGTTATTTGTAGTTTTTCCATTCTTTCCATCCTGTAAAAGCTAAAGTAGCCCCCCCCCCTCCAGGGACTCCATTTTGGTTTTTATTTTTGCCCCCCCACCTCCCGCAAGGCCTGGCTCATCTTCTCTGTTCTTCTAAACACCAGGGAGCCCGTGGGGTTCTTCTGAGGAGGAGAACACCGGAGAACGTTATAAAAAGAACAAAGGATCCACCAAAGTGTTTTTTGGTTTTTCTTTTGAAAAAAAAAAAAAGCATTCATTAAAAACTTCGGACCGAGCCATTTTGAAGCTTCCCATGTCGGCGGGGTCAGCGAACGCCTCGCAGAAGCCACCGCACATTCCGTGTCATCCACCCTGACCTTTGACCCCGAAAGGCGGCTGCCCCCCCGCTCGTAGCGGCGTCCCCTCGGCGCGGCGAAGACGAGACTGCGGGCGAAGACGATGGGCTTTGATATGCAGATGAGGAGGTTGGGATGTAAAGCAGGTCGAGGCTCCGAGGATCAAACGCAAACATTAGCTGTATGCTAAATAACGGGGGCAGCGCTGCGGGGGGGCTGGGGGGGGGGGGGGGGGGGGGGGGTTGTTGTTGTCGGGCAGACTTGACTCCCCGGAATAAATTAGCGGGAAAGTTTTGGGGTGCTAATGTCATGCTAACACTTGTTAGCCTCGGGATGTTTGCGGAAACATGCTAATGTCACCTAGTTTACGTTGCCGGGCAGATTATCTGCACAGTACACACTTACTCTGAAGTATATTTGTACTGCAGTATTTTGAAAGACGACCCCCGACCGGAAAAGTACTTCAGGGTAGAAGTACATCAAATACTGACGATCGGAAACGTAAACGTGATACTTACACCCTCACCCTTCCCTCGCCTTTCAAAATAAAAGTATCCGTGCCCCGGAGGTCCATGGTTTCATTTGACCTGCTTTTATTTTGAAAAGCCTGTTATTTCCTGTTTTATTTGAATCCATCAGCAGCGGTTCGAATAAGGGGGCGGAGCCAAAGGAGGATTGGCTGGGGGCGGAGCCTGTTGACTGATGATGTCATCAGTTCAGATGGAAAGAATTCTATTTCGTTTGTTTTTTTAATCATTTAATTACAAACAGGAAAGAACAGTAGGTTTAACACACACACACACACACAATGAAGGTCAGACAGGAAGTAACTCCTCCCCCGCTGTCAAGTTCACACCAATCACCTTAACAGGCCTTTAAATCACATATCAATAAAATTCCATCGACCGTACATCCAATTGATTTACCTCCTGCTGCTGCTTCCTCTTTCTCCCACACACACACACACACACACACATATCCATCGACCGGGTTCCACTTAGCCTGCAGAACATTCCAGAAGGTTTGAGGAGCAGATGTGTAATCACATCTCGGTTGAAGTTATTACTAAATAACATCTAGATTTCAGATTATTTCCCCGGTCGCCACCACAAGCTTTTCTTCCGAAAGCTCGGTAATGAAGTTAAATTCCGGTTGCGCCTCTTCAGGGACTCCTGAGATTTTTACCCTCCCTGAGCGAGGAGGTGTGTGTTGTCACGCTTCCCAGTGGCGTCTGGAGCGCTGGGAGGGGGCGTTCCAAACTGGAAGCTCCTTTTTCCAATTATTCTAACAGCACCTGAACGCATCAGGAAACCCTGGAACCAGACTGGACTCCCAGAGCACCTCGGAAAGTGTGATTGACAGCACAGCGTCAAAGATCAAATATGGCCCACTCACTGGTGTTTGTGTGTGTGTGTGTGTGTGTGATGTCATGTGACCCCACCCCCATTTATGGCCACATTAAGCGGCGCCGGCTGCCTCGCTGATAAAGTCATCAATCTCCTCGCCGTCCCCAGGCGAGGACGGTGAGGAGACAGTGACTTTATCACCGTCACACACACACACACACACACGCAAAGCCGTAATGACTGGCAACACACACACACACTTCAGAGCAGAAACAGGATTAATTCGAAAGTCACGCCGCCAGCATCAGGTGTCTGTCGCCGAGGTGACTCACTGACGGCTGTCAATCAAAGTCCCGCCCCTGAGTCGGAGGTGCTGATTGGACGGCGCCCTCTTTAATTCGACAAGAGGCCGGTTTGATTGGCTCCTGGCTGATGATGGAGCATGTGATAGCTTGTTAGCATTGCTTGATGCTAACTTTGTCTCAGTATGCCTCAGTATTCTGAGCCAGTGACATAATATTAGCACGCTAGCATTAGCCTGATACTAACTTCATTTCTCCTTGACCTGATGTTTCCTCAAAATTCTAAGGCGGTGACATATTATTAGCACACTAGCATTACCTTGATGCTAACTATGTTATCTTGACCTGATATTTCCTCAGTATTCTTAGCCAGAGACCTAATATTAGCATGCTAGCATTACCTTGATGCTAACTATGCTATCTTTGACCTAATATTTCCTCAGGATTCTGAGCCAGTGACCTAATATTAGCACGCTAGCATTACCTTGATGCTAACTATGCTATCTTTGACCTAATATTTCATCAGGATTCTGAGCCAGTGACGTAAAACGAGCATGTTAGCATGAGCTTGCTGCTTACTTTGTTTCTTTTTGACCTGATATTTCCTCAGGGTTCCTTGCCCATGACCTTAAATTAAAACATTAGCATTCATTAGCTTGATGCTTTGTTATCTCTGACCAGTTGTTTCCTCCTCAGGATTCTGAGCAAATGTGGTACAATTAGCACATTTGCATTAGCCTTTCGCTCGCTGTTATTTTTGATCTGAATATTGGCCAACGACATTAAATTAGCACGTTAGCCTTAAGTTGATGGTAACTTTGTTATCTTGACCTGATGTTTCCTCTGGATTCTTAGCCGGCATTAAATTAGCACGTTAGCCTTGGGTTGATGCTGACTTATCTTTGACTTGATGTTTCCTCAGGATTCTAAGACAGTGACGTACAGTTGGCACGTTAGCATGCTAATAAGCAGCAGGTGTCTCCCTGTTGAATGATTGGTTCTCCCAGCTAGCTTAGCTTTCATTGCGTTGACACGCTGCTGCACTCCATCCCCTAAACCAGTGATTGACATGTCCGGCTTAAGCCCCGCCTCTTGCACATCGAGAGCAGGTTCTGGCTCCGCCCCCTTCCCCCCGTGTGAGCATGAGGGGACCCCTGAATGAATATGTATAGGTGTGTGTGTTCATGTGTGTGTGTGTGTGTGATTAAACAGTCCTGGCGTGTTGCGTCAGCTGGAAGATGCAAGAACATCTGGTTTCTTCTTCTACTGTCAGACACACACACACTCACACACACACACACACACAGGCGTGGATCTCCTCCTGAGCGTGGTGAATGAAATGCAAAGTGTTGTGAATAACGGTGTCGGAATCAGACATCTTGTGCCGCCGTCTGACCCGGCGGCGGCGGCGTGGCGAGCGTGGCGGTCGGGCGGAGCGGAGCAGGCCGGGATTAGGGATTCAGCAGAACGCCGTGCTGTCACTCAACCCGCCGCTATTGTCGGAGCGAGCAGCCGGCTCCTCGGATAGAGGGATTTCACACACACACACACACACACACACACACACACGCTGTGCTGGCTAGCAGGGGACGGTTTAGTGCACTGGAAAGTTTAAAAGCTTTATTTTTTATTTCTTGACATTTCTGGGACAAATTTGTCAGTGACATAAATCCACACGCACACACTTGCAGGGGTAAACAAGTATGTGTGTGTGTGTGTGTGTGTGTGTGTGTGTGTGCGTGTTGCGTGTCCCGTATGCAGTCCTGTGATTGGTACAAAGCTGGGATAGGCTCCGCCCCCTGCGACCCCGACCGCGGTGCCATGTTGTCTTGAAAATGATTGGATGAATAGTTAGGAGGGGGCGGAGCTAAACCTCCAAGGTGTCACTCTGGGGTGATCTCGACCGTACACACACACACACACACACACACACACACACACACACACACACACACACACACACACACACTCCTTGTCAAAGAAGACTTTAATTTCACATTTTGACATCTAAGGTGTGTGTGTGTGTGTGTGTGTGTGTGCGCACATATGGCAGTACAGCTGGCCTTGGACTGCGGGGAAAAGTGTGTGTTTAAACATCCGGAGAGAGTTGACAGGGACTGAACTAAAATATGTGTGTGTGTGTGTGTGTGTGTGTGTGTGTGTGTGTGTGTGTGTGTGTGTGTGTGTGTGAGAGTGTACTTTAACCGTAACCTCTAAGCTCCTCCCCTTTGGTCACATGATCAATCAGTCACCAAACCCGGTCAGTCGTTAGCCTGGCGTAGCTTAGCAGCCCCGGTTAGCCGGCCCTTCCTGATTGGCCGTCGTGGTCAGGCCCACCCAATCAGAGGAGTCTCCTTGTTGTGGAACACCTGGAACCGGAGAAGGTTCATCTTCACTTACGGGTTCCGGCGCTGGGATGTTGAACCCACCCTCGGTCTCCATGGCGACGCCGGGTTCCCGACGCCTCCTTGCTCGGCCTTGCAGAACAGGGAGACCCGGATCCTGGAGAAGGTTTGAGGAGCTCGTGGAAGCAGGAACCGCACGGGAAGGAGATGACGACGACCTTTGCGGCGTGAGAAGGAAGAACTCCGAAGACCAAGACCGGGTCCAACTTTACTCCCTGACCACCTAACGGACAGTGAACCTCCGTGGACCAGAAGGCTCCAGAACCTGAACCTGAACCCTCTGCTGAGGCAAAGGTCATGGGTTTGTGATCCAGCCTTGAGGAGGAGATGAGGTGAGCAGGACAATGGAGAAGAAGAGGAGGGAAATGAAATCCGGGAGAAGAGGAAGGGGAAGCCCCCCCCGCCCCCACGGTTACCTGAGAGACGGTTGCCACGGCAGCAAAGCTCCTGACCTCTAATCATCCTTCCCACATGCTTTCCATCTGCTGCGGAGAGGAGCTCCAGACAGGAAGTGGCCGTGGGAGGCGGGGGGGCGTCACTTCCTGTCTTTGAAATCCGACGACCCCCTCATTACCGCCGCGCGCTAATTAGTCCAAAATCACCATGGCAACAGCCGCCCCTGCACGCACACACGGAGAAGAAAGTGGAGGTCCGGGCAGTGGTCCTCCAGGAGATGGAGAAGGTCCTCCTCAAGCCAGAAGGCCAGTCGGGAATAGAACCGTCACCCCCGGCGGCAGCCAATCACATCTCGCCAATAGGGCCCGTGTGGACCAATCAGACGGCGTGCTGTCTTTCTCACCTTTCTGTCTGACAGGGGATCAAGTCGTCACGGCAACCAGTGTCACATCCACCCCCTCGTCTGTGTCCATTAGGTGGAGAGGCAGACAGCAGACTGAGCAACACACACCAGTTACAGACAGTGTGTGTGTGTGTGTGTGTGTGTGTGAGAGAGTTGTTTTTGAACAGCTCTTTGTGTTCCCTGTCGATAAGCTCCGCCCCCTCCCAGAGGCTCTGATCAATTAATCCATCAATTTTATCTATCAGTCCAGAGGACGGCGCTCCATCCAGGGTGGAGCTCCATGGTGGGGCTCAGAGGTGACCTCCGTGGTGGAGCTCCAGGAGAGCAGCCAGGTCTGGAGCAATGCTAAGCTAGCTGACGCTAACGGAGGCGAGAAGCTAACAGCATGGCCGCCTGTGACATCATCGTGGTTTCATCCCGTTTGATTGACAGGGAGACGCAACGGTCAGGTGTCCGTCGTCAAGGCAACCATGGCAAAAAACAGACTTATTGTCTCTGCTTCCTGTTTGTGGGAAGTACACGAACATACACACACACACACACACACACTCACACTCACACACACACACACACACACACACACACACACACACACATTTGTCGAACAGCAAACTGAAATTGTCGTTTCCACTTTCGACTGAATCCATCAGCTCCAAGAAAAACCAGGATCCTGCCTACACACACACACACACGCACACACACACACACACACACACACACACACACACACGCACACTATAACCCAGTTTCAGTCTGCACACACACTCGTACATGTGCACACAAACAGATTGTGCTAACATCAGCAGCTCCATATCAAACGTGTGTGATATTTGTCTGTGTGTGTGTGTGTGTGTGTGTGTGTGTGTGTGTGTGTGTGTTTCCTCCTCGCTGCGTGTCACGGCAGCAGGTTTCTGTGCCTTCATGCATATTTAACGTTCGGAAAGTGTTGATTTATCAAACATCTGACGGCCGCGAGCAGACACACACACACACACACACACACACACACACACACACACACACATACGCACACACACACACACACACACACACACTCACACACACACTCAGGCCTGTGCATGTTCATGCAGCCTGCTCTGCGGTTCCTCCTGAACGCTTGCATGACCTCCTCTTCCTGCCGCCCTTTGTAGGAGATCAGAGTGAAGAAGGACTCTGATCTCCTCGGGTTTTCACCGATCGATCGGGAATTGATTATCGATCGGATGCCTTGGAACTCCCTCGGGGTACGGAGGCCTCTGATTGGTCGCTGATTGCTCTCATGACGTCTGTCTCCTGAAGGTTCTGGTTCCATCCTCCTCAGATCTCTATCAGCTGTGAAGGTCCTGGTCCTGGTCCTGGTCCTGGTCCTGGTCCTGGTCCTGGTCCTGATCCTGGTCCTGGTCCTGGTCCTGGTCCTGTCTGCAGAGCTGCTCCTCAGCGCTCAGCCTCTTCTGCAGACGCTGTGAGGAGGATCAGACAGAAGGTGTGACGCCGCATTAGCCGCCCGGCGCTAAGCTTCACTTCCTGTCAGAGTCCTGGTTCACGGCGAGGTCTCCTGGCCAGACTCACGTCTCTGGGTTCAGAGGAGGTCCTGGTCCTTCACCTGGTCCATCACACCTGGACCTCTCATTCTCTCAGACCTCCATCACCCCTGGACCAGTATCAGGTGAGGATCTCCATCACACCTGGAGCTGGAGGTTATTTTGTCTAAATTATTACTTGATGGATCCAGCAGCTGTGATTGGCTGCTGTGTTATGATGCTCCACTGTGATTGGCTGCTGTGTTATGATGCTTTGCTGTGATTGGCTGCTGTGCCATGATACTCCTGTGTGACTGGCTGCTGTGTTATGATGCTCCACTGTGATTGGCTGCTGTGTTATGATGCTCCACTGTGATTGGCTGCTGTGTTATGATGCTCCACTGTGATTGGCTGCTGTGCCGTGATGCTCCATTGTGATTGGCCTGTTTGACTGCAGTTTATACAAACAGGGAACTAAACTAATCTTTAAAGAGACAAAGACATGTGTGTGAGTGTGTGGGGGGGGGTGTCTGACAACAATCCATCCTCCACACACACACACACACACACACACACACACACAAACCGTACATACTCAAGGTGACTCCTCCACCGAGACAACATGCACACACACACATACACACACACAGGGGTGTTGATCTGCTCAGAATCCCAACACGAGACAGACCTTCTGCACAGGAGGTGTGTTTTACCTCAGCATGAAGTGTCACACACACTTTCAGCAAGGGCACACACACACACACACACACACACACACACTCATTCAGCAAAGAGAAGACACACACTCCCACACAAATGGGCCGATAAACTATGTTAAGAATTTAGTGGTTGATATAGACATTAGCACTGGACCAGTGTCTGTGTATTTGTGTGTGTGTGTCTGTGTGTGTGTGTGACAGAGAGAGAGAGAGGGAGATAGTTTTCTATCCTGGGGCCCAGAGGAGGGGCCAAACATACTCACACACACACACACACACACACACACACACACACACACACACACACACACACATTCAGAACCTTCAGTGCACAGAACCCTGTTCTCCAGGTTCTCCTGCTGGGGTTCTCTTCAGGTTCTCCGTCTTGAATGACAGGTTGGATGGTGGGATGATTGACAGATGTCCAGGTTTAGCTCCGCCTCTGGACTCCATGTCAACAGACACACACACACACACACACACACACACACACACACACACACACACACACACACTTTTGAATCCAAAGCAGTCACTTCTTATTTGAGTGTAATCCATCAGTGAGCCACATCTTAGCTTCATCAGCAAACACACACACACACACACTCGTCATCTGACATGCAGCATGGACACACACACACATATATATCGTCTGACAGGCAGCATGGACACACACATTTACAGTGTGTTTCTCAAACAAATGACTTTACAAACCAAAACAAGTGTGTCCAGAATGTGCCTGCACGTTGTGTGTGTGTGTGTGTATATGTGTGTGTATCACACCTCAAAGTCACACACTCTGTTTGTCCTTAATTTCACTTTTTATTTCAGATCCCAGCTGCCTTCTGACCCTGCAGTGTGCGTGTGTGTGCGTGTGTCTGTGTGTATGTGTGTGTCTGTGTGTGTGCGTGTGTCTGTGTGTATGTGTGTGTCTGTGTGTGTGCGTGTGTCTGTGTGTATGTGTGTGTGTGTGCATGAATTATTCAGGAAACATCTGATCTTATTAAATCTCCTTCGGGACTGGATGAAACCTGTGTGTGTGTGTGTGTGTGTGTGTGTGTGTGTATTATTTTGATCCACAATTATTTTTTAACTTGTTTATCTGGTGATATTTTCCTCTTTGAAGTTCCTGTATGCTCTCCAGGTCAAAGGTCAGAACCTTCTCCAAGGTGAGAATGATTGACAGCTGAGCCGTTCAGCATAAGCCCCGCCCCTCGCCACAGTCACAGCAGTGATTGGCTCAAGGACCACAGGAAAAAACAAATCGATTTTTGACAACAATAATAATGATGATTATTTGTATTTTCATCATAATGATTTTAAAATGATGATACTACATATTTTATTTTTATTTCAGTGTTAAATCTGTTTCATAGAATTTGAATCTGCTGCCTCTCCTTGTTCGTCCCGGCCCGCACACATCCTGCCCACTTTTGTTGTTTATTTTATTCCTTCCTATTCATTTTTGTCACTCTATTTATATTGCTGTTTAGTTTAAGCTGTCACTCACTTTCTATTGTTGTTTAGTTCTAGTTGTGTATTTTCCACCCTCACTGTTCCTTGATGCTGCCCATTGTCATCCCTGATGTTGTTTGTTGTTGTTGTCTGTTGTCTTGCTGCATCACGTGTTCTGCCTTTCTATTTATACTTAAACTCATATTTATAATCATATTTATGTCCTTTTTTTGTAACATAACGGTTACGCTGCTGTGACAAAGGAATTTCTCCAATGGGGATCCAGAGAGTTTATCTTGATGTAAATAAACTGTAAACGTTTCTACCGTTTTTCCGTCTTTTACATTACAGTTTTTAACAGTGAATATAAAATTATAGATTTTTTAAAATTTTATTCCCCTTTTCCTCCTTCGGTGGTTCGATTCGGATTGAATTCCACGTCCGGTCTCCTCGCGCTGTGATTGGCTGCGCGGCCCTCTCCATGCAGGGGGCGTGGCCTGCGGCGGAGCAGGGGGCGTGGCTTGTCTCGGAGGAGGGGCGTGTCCTGCCGCCGCGCCGCGCGCAGCCGCCGGCCGCCTCATTGTGTGCTCCGGAGCGGCACCGGGCGCACGCACGGCTCCGCGGACGCGGACTAACGGGAAACCGGCGCCGGTGCACGAGCACGACCCCCTGACACACACACGCATAGACGCGCACCGGATGCGGATCGAACCGGAACCTGTTGTGGATTTTACCGCCGCTGCGGAGCGGGAGCGGACGCCGGGGCCGCGCACGCGTGTGCCCGCGGGGATGTGCACACACAAAGGTGAGTTCCACCCTCACGC
>NC_141307.1:412631-427631 GCF_037954325.1 Fistularia commersonii | reverse complement strand
ATCACTCATTCACTTATGAGCAAAAATACTTGTAGTACTTGGAGTACTATTCTGAGTACTACACTGGGAGCAACTGTATCATTGAGAGTACTGATGCTACTGCTACTGACAAAAATATGCAGAAGAAAATACTATCAGTCGTCACAAGTACTTCTACTTCTACTAGTAACCACAGTAGTACCATAGTATTAGTACTTCTGTTGTCACTGCAATGGAACTGGAGTACAACAGACCTCTGGTGTTACTAGTAGTAGTATTTTTTTACTAGTCGTGCTACTGCTAATCCCGTCATGTAGGACTCTGGCCCTGGCCACGCCCACATCTGGCTCCGCCCCTCCCTCTGGCAGCCTGCACTTTATAGATGTGTGTGTGTGTGTGTGTGTGTGTGTGTGTCAGGCATTAAAGTAGTCATGCTTCTGACCTGCATTCTAGGAGTTCCAATGGCTGAAGGGGTTAATCTGCTGTGTGTGTGTGTGTGTGTGTGTGTGTGTGTGTGTGTGTGTGTGTGTGTGTGTGTGTGTGTGTGTGTGTGTGTGTGTGTGTGTGTGTGTGTTGGGGGGGGTTCACTTGTCTGTCTTTGGGTTAAATCCGATCAGATTGGTCCTTCCGACCCCCCTCGACAAACCTGTGTGTGTGTGTGTGTGTGTGTGTGTGTGTGTGTGTGTGTGTGTGTGTGTGTGTGTGTGTGCGTGTGTTGTCCCTCGGCCGTGACTATTCAAATGTGTTACACGTTTCCTTAATACACCAAACAGGCCACAGTACTTGTCGTACCAAAAAGTACTTCAGTACTGTGTTAGTACATACCATAGTACTGCTCCAGTCCAGTCATGGTCCGTAGTACTCATAGTACTAACAAGTACTGCAGTATGTAGTACTCCAGTGAAGTATCTACCCACCTGTCCATCAACTCCTCCACATCTTCTTCTTCTTCTTCTTCTTCTTCTTCTTCTTCTTCTTCTTCTTCTCGGAGATGGTGTTCATTAAAAATCCTGATTAGACCAGGAGACACTGAGAGTGTGTGTGTGTGTGTGTGTGTGTGTGTGTGTGTGTGTGTGTCTCTCATTTGTCTAATGGATGAAGACATAAGCCCCTTAAGAGTCCACGTGCACGCGGCCGCAGCTCGTGCACGCTCCTCCATTAATTAGCTTAAGTGGTCCTCTGCCCCCTCCCACACACACACACACACACACACACACACACACACACACACACACACACACACACACTGCAGTCAGAGTCTCATTAAACGTCAAGAGCTTCCATCAGTGCACACACACCCTCACTGCCGCCCTCACAACTACCCTCACTAGCCCACTAATGCCCACTCTACTAACACACAAGTACAGGAAGTGGAGGAAGCAGGAAGTGGAGGAGACAAGAAGTGGAGGAAGCAGGAAGTGGAGGAGACAGGAAGTGGAGGAGACAAGAAGTGGAGGAAGCAGGAAGCAGGAAGTGTAGTAGACAGGAAGTGAGGGAAGCAGAAAGTGGAGGAAGCAGGAAGTGGAGGAAGCAGGAAGCAGGAAGTGGAGGAGACAGGAAGTGGAGGAGACAAGAAGTGGAGGAAGCAGGAAGCAGGAAGTGTAGTAGACAGGAAGTGAGGGAAGCAGAAAGTGGAGGAAGCAGGAAGTGGAGGAAGCAGGAAGCAGGAAGTGGAGGAGACAAGAAGTGGAGGAGACAAGAAGTGATGGAAGCAGGAAGTGGAGGAGACAGGAAGCAGGTAGACAGGAAGCAGGAAGTGGAGGAGACAGGAAGTGGAGGAGACAAGAAGTGATGGAAGCAGGAAGTGGAGGAGACAGGAAGCAGGAAGTGGAGGAGACAGGAAGCGGAGGGGACAAGAAGTGATGGAAGCAGGAAGTGGAGGAGACAGGAAGCAGGAAGTGGAGGAGACAGGAAGCAGGTAGACAGGAAGCCGGAAGTGGAGGAGACAGGAAGTGGAGGAGACAAGAAGTGATGGAAGCGGGAAGTGGAGGAGACAGGAAGCAGGTAGACAGGAAGCAGGAAGTGGAGGAGACAGGAAGTGGAGGAGACAAGAAGTGATGGAAGCAGGAAGTGGAGGAGACAGGAAGCAGGAAGTGGAGGAGACAGGAAGCAGGAAGTGGAGGAGACAAGAAGTGATGGAAGCAGGAAGTGGAGGAGACAGGAAGCAGGAAGTGGAGGAGACAGGAAGTGGAGGAGACAAGAAGTTGAGGAAGCAGGAAGTGGAGTGTTTTGGAGGTGAAGTGTGTGCAGGTGTGTTCTGGGTCATGCCGGCCTTTTTCCTTTGGAACCTACTGACTGATCCTTGGTATTGATTATGTGGTCATAACATGATTATTACTGTTACACATTGCACGTTGCTATACACTATTACACCATTATTACACGATCACAACATGTTTTGACGCACATGACAAGATGACCTCCAATCAGAGCGCTCCCTTCACAGAATCATCTAGAACACCTAAGGAGGCGACTTCTCGTCCTCCACGGTCGTCCTGTCAGCCTCTCAGGCGGCCGTCACCGGTTGCTATGCCGGTTGCCGTGGCGTGTTTGTTTGTGCTGAGTCATTGTTCTCCATCAGCGGGGCTCGGTTACCCCGGAGACGCCCCGCCAAAATAAAAGCCCCGCTCTCCGATGGGGATGGAGACCCCACTAATGTATTTGTGTTCTAAAAATACACAAGTATAACTTCAAATACTTCTCAGACCTGAAGACTCTCAAAACTTCTCTAAGGAAGGGGGGGGGGGGGTCTCTTGGGGTCCGTCGCCGTGGCAACGGTGGATTAAAAAATAAAAGAAACACAACAACAAGTCCTGCGAGAAAATTCAGGGAGAATATAAGATGAAGGAATCCACAGTCCGTGTGTGTGTGTGTGTGTGTGTGTGTGTGTGTGTGTGTGTGTGTGTGTGTGTGTGTGTGTGTGTGTGTGTGTGTGTGTGTGTGTGTGTGTGTGTGTGTGTGTGTGTGTGCATGGGCACGCACGCCGCAGGGGATTGTGGCGAGATCTGATTGGTGCTTATCTAATTTGGCGGCTGGAAGGGGGATTAACTTTCGGGTGGACACACACAGACACACACGTGTGCGCACACACACACGCACGTACGTGCACACGCCTCCCCGGGCCCCAGAGTTCTTCTGGTGTTGGTTCTGCAGGAGAACACACAACGCTCTCCAGGGTTTCCTCCCCGACAGGAAGTGATGTCAGACACAGGCAAACATGGCCGCCGAAGGTCAGGTGACCTCTGTTTGGGTGGGAGGTCAGAGGTCAGGGGTCAGAGCCTGGGATTGGTGGGTTGAGTATCCTGAAGTACTGAAGTACACATAGATACTTTCTCTTAGTATTTCCCGGACTTCTACTGCAGTTTTACGTCCTGGAGGCGAGTTCTGGGCCGGCAGACTTTGAGTGGATTAATGGGATTGAATGCAGATTAGGATTCTAATTGTTTCTGATGATCATTAATCTCATCCTTTAATGTAACCACCAATATTCTGTTGCTATCATTTGATATCTTGCATATTATTGTGATGGTTATGATGAATTTATGATACAAATTTGGGCCCAAACGTGGACCTGAAGCCAAACGTCTAGAACTTTATTTTGCAATCTGTCCGTCCAATCAGATGGCGGGATTAGGCGGCGGGATTAGGCGTGGCGTCCTGGGACGGGATTGGAATTTTATTTCTGAATTCCCTCCTTGTCTAATTCCCGGGACCTCCAGGTTCCTCCACCTGAGCCGTGGAGGAACCTGGAGGTCTTCTGACCTTCGACCCCTGGACCTGCGTGCAAGCGTGGGTCCTGGGGGAGGAGTGTGTGTGTGTGTGTGTGTGTGTGTGTGTGTGTGTGTGTGTGTGTGTGTGTGTGTGTCCTGCTGGGCGGCGGTATCTTGTAATCCGTGTCCCCGCAGGTTAATCCCGAGTGTCGCCGTCTCATCCGTCTCATCCCCGTCTCCACTTCTAATTGTCTCCGCTCCCCGGTCGCCATGGCAATAGCGGTATCCCGCCAGAGTCGGCGGTGGGCGGCGCCCGGGAACGGACGCCATCTTTGTCCGCGGAGAAGCACAAACACCGTCGGTTAAAACATGGCTGCAACCACAGTTAGGGGGCGGAGCCTCAGGCTGGGGGCTTCTGATTGGTCCAGGCAAAAAAACACAACTGCCAATACACACACACAAACACACACTTACAGACACACAAACACATTCTGACATAGACTCACTCTCTCTCTCTCTCTCTCTCACACACACACACACATTCTGACAGACTCACACACGCATACACTCTGATAAACACATACACAGCAACACACTCAGTCATAGACCGACGCACACACACAAACACACGCACATACACACACACACAATGCACAGACAGATAGGAACACACTCTCTCAGACACAAACACAGAGACACACTTGAATACACACTCTCTCAGCCACTCTCACACACACACTCAAAGACATACATACATTCTGACAAATACACACTGACACATGCACGCACACACACACACACACACACACACACACACACATAGTCTGAGCTAAATTTGTCCTTCAAGAGTCACATACCAGAGCTCTGTGTGTGTGTGTGTGGTTGTGTGTAAGTGTGTGTGTGTCAGACAGGGAGAGAGTGTGTGTTTTCTTTACTTTTTAAATATAAACGAGTTGTTGTCACTTCCTGGTTGCACCTGATTGGTCCAGGGCCGGTGTGTGTGTGTGTGTGTGTGTGTGTGTGTGTGTGTGTGTGTGTGTGTGTGTGTGTGAGACAAGATGGCGGCGTCAGCGGGTCCAGTGCATGATGGGAGGGCGTTCTGGTCGTCACGGCGAACAGACGGTCCCGGCGCCATCTGGACCGAACCATTGCAAGGGAGGGTGTGGGGGGTCTTCATCCTCCCTTCTTCATCTCCAGAACATGGAGCAAAGATCTAGTAGATCTGGAGGACATGAACATGTTCTGCTGCGTCCACGTCTACTCATTGTTTATTCAATTTGTGTCTAGTTAGTTTCTTATTTCTAGTTCGGTTTCAATGTATTTATGAATGTTGATGGATTCAGGATTCTGACACCAAGGACTCCCTGGACAACTGGAACTGACAGGCTGTGTGTGTGTGTGTGTGTGTGTGTGTGTGTGTGTGTGTGTGTGTGTTTGTGTATGTTATCTTATCACTGCTCCGCCCTGATAAAAGCATCTGTCAATCGTATCTGTGAGACACCGACCTTGAAGTGTGCAGCTGTAATCCCAGCACACACACACACACACACACACACACACACACACACACACACACACACACACACACACGGAACAGAATGGCATTAACATGTACCAGACGGTCGGTTCAAACACACACTCCTCCTGTTTTGCATGCACGTGCACGTACACACACACACACACACACACACACACACACATAATCCTGTGTGTGTGCTGGGCTTTTATCAGGGATCAGGACTGGCAGGATCTGGCCTCTGTGTGTGTGTGTGTGTGTGTGTGTGTGTGTGTGTGTGTGTAATCCCGTTGTCTTGAGTCAGAAGTGACTCAGTCATGTGGTTGGTCTCCTCGCCGTCACATGAGCCGTCCTGGTTGGTCGGGAAACAGACCTGTCAATCATGGAAGCGGACCAATCAGAACACCAGGAAACACTCCCAGGTATTGGCCTGGTACTTTAGTACTGCGTTACTGCACTTTAGTACTGCGTTACTGCACTTTAGTACTACATTACTGCACTTTAGTACTGCGTTACTGCACTTTAATACTGCGTTACTGCACTTTAGTACTGTGTTACTGCACTTTAGTACTGCATTACTGCACTTTAGTACTGCATTACTGCACTTTAGTACTGCATTACTGCACTTTAGTACTGCATTAGTGCACTTTAATACTGCGTTACTGCACTTTAATACTGCGTTACTGCACTTTAGTACTGCATTACTGCACTTTAGTACTGCATTACTGCACTTTAGTACTACATTGCTGCACTTTAGTACTGCGTTACTGCACTTTAATACTGTGTTACTGCACTTTAGTACTGCATTACTTCTCTTTGTTATTGCGTTACTGCTCTTTATTACTGCGTTACTTTTCTTTATTACTGGATTACTGCACTTTAGTACTTCATTACAACAGTTTAGTACTACATTACTACAGGCTAGTGCTGCATTGTTTCATTTAGCTCTCTGCTTCTACAAATAATACATGTTTATAATGTTGTTACTACAGTTTATTGCAGTGTTACCACATTATCACTGTTACTGCAGCTTTAGTGTTGTGTTACTAGTACTCTATGCCTAAGTATGTCATGTTACAGTATTGTTACTGTTACTGCAGTGAGTACTGTGTTATTACTGCAGTAGTACACAAGCCCAGACCCAGGAAGCCCCGCCCCCTGCACCTTCACCAATCAGAGGCCTGTCCTCAAACCTCCTGACCTCAAGCTGTGAGACCACCATTGACCTCAAGGTGTAGCGTGTGTGTGTGTGTGTGTGTGTGTGTGTGTGTGTGTGTGTGTGTGAGAGCGAGAGAGACCTCTGAGTCTTGAGGCTCCGCCCCCACCAGAACATAAACACTGGATTTCTTTTACCTTCATGTCCAATCTGGACTTTTGAACCTGGAGCTCAATCAGGGATCAATATGGGATCAATCACAGATCAATCACAGATCAATCACAGATCAATATGGGATCAATCAAAGGGAGGAGAAGAAGGAGGAGCCTGGACTGGGTGGAGATGGATGAACACGGTAAACATGAGTCTGTCCAGCAGAGGACGGGGGATTAACCTCGGAAAATGATCCCACCAGATTACTCTGTGTGTGTGTGTGTGTGTGTGTGTGTGTGTGTGTGTGTGTGTGTGTGTGTGTGTGTGTGTGTGTGTGTGATAGATGATAGGGATCAGATTTGTTGTCAGGATCCTTAATCCAGGACAATAAACAACCCCCCCCCCGCCCGACAGCTGGCCAATCACAGCTGTCGGGGCGGGGGGGCAGTTATGAGCCGTGGTCTCCATGGTAACGGCTCGGACCCGGTCCGTCAGGTGACCCCCGTGTACCCCCTCTGCTCTGCCACAGGACGGCTGAGGGGCTCCGCCCCCCTGACTTCCTGCGCCGCGTCGACCACTTCCTGTCAGCTGACCACCGAGGGCTGCATTGGACAAGGTGAGCGCTCCTTCGTATGTGTGTGTGTGTGTGCCTGTGTGTGTGTGTGTGTGTGTGTGCTGCTGGAAATGGTTGTCGGGCCACAAATCATCGCCACAGCAACGCAGGAGAAACGGAGAAGATGTGTGAAATCGGTTTCAGAGGCCTGACAGAGTGTGTCCTGTTATTAACTTGTACACTCACACACACACACACACACACACACACACACACACTGATGAATATGCTTGATATATAAATACATACATTTTACTAAACACACACACAGATAAATATGCTAGATATATAAATATATACATTTTAATAAACACACACACACACACACTGATAAATATGCTAGATATATAAATACATACATTCTAATAAACACACACACACACACACACACACTGATAAATATGCTAGATATATAAATACATACATTCTAATAAACACACACACACACAGACTCACTGGTTAAAGTGGGTTGTTTTCCTGATGCATTCCATTGTGTGTGTGTGTGTATGTGTGTGTGAGCAATGTGTGTGTGCATGTGTGTGTATGTGTGTTTCCAGCATATGTGTGTGTGTGTGTGTGTTTGTGTGTGTGTGTGAGCAATGTGTGTGTGCATGTGTGTGTATGTGTGTTTCCAGCATATGTGTCTGTTTGTGTGCATGTGTGTGTGTGCATGCTAGGCTAATGCTAGCTGTCAGCAAATGTCTTCCTGTGTCTCCTTGCAGTCGCCATGACGTTCTGATCTAAGCCCCGCCCCCTCCTCCCCTCCCCCTGGGAAAATGGCCCCCGGCGCCGGGCCGTCGCCATGGCGACGCCCCCTGGCGCTGCTCCTGCTGCTGGCCTCCTGCTCGGCGTTCCCCAAGGACCTGGAGCCCATCGGCGTGGTCGGCGCCGAGCGTAAGTCCCGCCCCTCCCGTGAGGACGGCCTCCGTCGGGGGCGGAGCTAAAGCGATCTCCGTCTCCCGCAGAGAGCCGACGCTTCCCTGCCTTCCACGGCTTGGAGGAGGAGGAGGAGACCTCCAGGAGGCTCGGCCTGGACTTCCAGAGCATGCTGAAGATCAACCACCTACTCTACATCACTGCCAGGTGGACACACACACACACACACATGCTGGAAACACACATTGCTCAGACACATACACACACATGCACACAAACACACACACATGCTGGAAACACACATTGCTCACACACATACATACACATGCACACACACATTGGTCTCATACACACACACATGCACACAAACACACACACATGCTGGAAACACACATACACACATGCTGGAAATAACACATTGCTCACACACATGTACACAAACACGCACACACAAATTGCTCACACACACACACATTGCACACATACACACACATGTACACAAACACACACATGCTGGAAACACACATTGAAAAAACATGCACACACGCATACATTGCTCAAAAACACACATTGCAAACACATGCACATACACATTACTCACACACACACACATGCTACAAACACACATTGCTCACACACATACACACACATATATCTCTCACACACACGCATTAAATACACACACAAATGCACACAAACACACACACATTGCTCACACACACACACACACACACACACTGGTTGCTCACCCCTCTCTCTCCCTGCAGAGATCATGTGTTTGCTGTCAACCTCTCCACGGCCTCCAGCCGCTTCCTTCCTCAGCTGGTGAGTCACCGTCTGGAGCCCCTGACCTCTGACCTCTGACCCCTGAGGTCACCTGACCCCAAACTTCTCTTTCAATTAAGAAAAGACAAGCAAATAAAACCAGCCAATCACAGGCTGTCACTGGGTTTTGGAGGCGGGGCTTAGCCACCTGTCAATCACAGGCGCCGCGAGAGACGGCCATGAAGAGCATTGAGTAGAAGTGGTGGAGAACCTGCTGATGTTCTCCTCCCTCCTCCAAAGGTTGTACCCCCAAACCCCCTGCCCCCCCCCCCCCCCCCCCAGGAAGTGACATCAGAGACACTTCCTGTTTGTTTTCAACAAAAAAAAATCAGGGATTTTAAAATACAAGTCTGGACTGACTGGATTTTGAGAAGATAGAATTGAGTCCAGGAGGAGGTTCTCCAAGATGAGGTTCTCCGCCGTTCAGTGCTGTTGTGTTGGGGGGGTGTCGTTACCACGTTGCCATGGCAACCTCTCAGGTGGTGCCGTTGTGTTGCAGAAGCTGACCTGGAAGTCCACCGACGTCAGCAAGTGCACGGTCCGAGGCAAGAACAGCGTGAGTACAAGTACCTTCTCCGCTGGGTTCCTCGTGGTTCCTCCAGCCAGACTTTGGAGAATGTTCTGACCTTCTGCATGTGTGTGTGTGTGTGTGTGTGTGTGTCAGGACGAGTGTTACAACTACATCAAGGTTCTGGTTCCACGGAACGACGAGACGCTGTTCGCCTGTGGAACCAACGCCTTCAACCCCACCTGCCGCAACTACAAGGTACTTCAGATGTTCCACTCGTCTCCAGCGTCTCCATCCTGCGCTCTGCTAGCGCCACCAGATGTTCTGCCCATCTCCTGGAGGAGGTCACTGGAGGAGGTCCCAGGTTCTCTCCATGTTCTCCATCCCAAGTTCTGTCTTGAACAGGGTCTCCTTGTCGGGGATTGATTGACAGCTGAGCGGTCCAGGTTAAGCCCCGCCCCTGGCCGTGATTGGCTCCTTCTCTGGTTCTCCGTCCATCCTGGTCCCGTGACCTCTGGAAAGCAGGTTCTCCTAACTCCGCCCCTTGCGTTCCATTTCAAGTTGTTTCCATGGAAACGACCCGGTTCCCATCCTCTGCTGCGCCAGAGCTTCTCCAGACACTCCAGGAACGTCTGAGGAACCCACATGTTCTCAGCTCGTTCCTCTGACGAGTCAACATTCTACCCAACCTTCTCCTGATGTTCTCACATTCTTCTCACTTGAAATACAAGTTCTTCTTGCATTCTTCAGATACAATACCAACGTTCTTCAGACGTGACATCACTGTTTTTCTGAAGTTCTTCAGATGTTCTTCTGATGTCACATCGGTGTTCTTTCAGCATTCTTCAGACGTGACATCGAT
The DNA here is from genome assembly GCF_037954325.1 of Fistularia commersonii. Taxonomy (NCBI): domain Eukaryota; kingdom Metazoa; phylum Chordata; class Actinopteri; order Syngnathiformes; family Fistulariidae; genus Fistularia; species Fistularia commersonii. Next base: position 417,433 of record NC_141307.1, on the reverse strand, counting down.
CTTCTTGTGATGTGACATCACCTTTATTCTGACGTTCTTCAGATGTTCTTCTGATGTTACATCAGGGTTCTTCTCACGAAGGTTCCCCTGAGGTTAAACCTCATTTGTCAGTCCATAACGAGGGATGGTCCCAAACAGGAAGTGATGTCATTGATGGTAGCACATTGCTAGCTTGGGGGGGGGGGGGGGGTCTGCAGGCGCGTGGGCGTGGCCCAGGCTGTCAATCACAGATGTGCCGTGATGTGATTGGTTCCTGTGCAGATGGGGACCCTGGAGCAGGAGGGGGAGGAGCTTCTGGGTCAGGCCCGCTGCCCCTTCGAGTCGGTCCAGTCCAACGTGGGCCTGTTTGCCGGTGAGTACTACCCCAACGCAGTACTACACATAAATACTCCCAAACCTAAACTCTGGGTACTCGTATCTAAAAAGCCAGTACTTTTTTGTCCAAACAGCCAGTACTTCTTGTACCTAAAAAGCAAGTACATGTACCCAAGTAGTCATCACTTCTTGCACCTAAATACCCAGTACTTCTTGTGCCTTAACAGCTAGTACTTCTTGTACCTAAAAAGGCAGTACTTGTACCCAGGGAGTCAGTACTTCTTTCACCAAAAGAGCCAGTACTTCTTGAATTTAAACAGCCAGTACTTTTTGTACTGTAACTACTCGTACTTCTTGCCCCTTAACAACGAGTACTTCCTGTACCTTAACAGCCAGTACTTCTTGTGCCTTAACAGCCGATACCTCTTGTACCTAAAAGGGCAGTACTTGTACCCAGGGAGTCGGTACTTCTTTCACTAGAAGAGCCAGTACTTCTTGAATCTAAACAGCCAGTACTTTTTGTACCTAAAATACATGTACTTGTTGCCCCCTAACAACTAGTACTTCTTGTACCTAAAAGCCAGTACTTGCACCCAGGGAGTCAGGTCTTCTTTCACCAAATGAGCCAGTACTTCTTGAATCTAAACACCCAGTACTTTTTGTACCAAAAATACTCGTACTTCTTGCCCCCTAACAACTAGTACTTCCTGTACCTAAACAGCCAGTACTTGTACCCAGGGAGTCAGTACTTCTTCCACCAAATGAGCCGGTACTTTTTGTACTGAAAATACTGGTACTTCTTGCCCCTTAACAACTAGTACTTCTTGTACCTAACAGCCAGTACTTCTTGTGCCTTAACAACTAGTACTTCCTGTACCTAAACGGCCAGTACTTGTACCCAGGGAGTCAGTGCTTCTTCCACGAAATGAGCCAGTACTTTTTGTACCGAAACTACTCGTACTTCTTGCCCCTTAACAACTAGTACTCTTGTACCTATACAGCCAGTACTTCTTGTGCCTTAACAACTATTACTTCCTGTACCTAAACAGCCAGTACTTGTACCCAGGGAGTCAGTACTTCTTCCACCAAATGAGCCAGTACTTTTTGTACCGAAACTACTCATACTTCTTGCCCCTTAACAACTAGTACTTCTTGTACCTAAACAGCCAGTACTTCTTGTGCCTTAACAGCCGATACTTCTTGTACCTAAAAGAGCAGTACTTGTACCCAGGGAGTCAGTACTTCTTGCCCCCTAACAACTAGTACTCTTGTACCTAAACAGCCAGTACTTCTTGTACCTAAACAGCCAGTATTTGATTTTGAAATGTGCGTCCTCCTCGCTCCACCAGGGGGAGACTTCTACTCGGCCACGATGACCGACTTCCTGGCGAGCGACGCCGTCATCTACCGCAGCCTTGGCGAGGGGCGCCCCGTCCTGCGCACCGTCAAGTACGACTCCAAGTGGCTCCGTGGTAGGTCGCCTGGGGGGGCGTGGCCTCCAGGATTGACAGGTGGCCCGCCCAGGTTAAACCCCGCCCCTCTCGCCCCGGATTGTTACGACTGCTCGTCACCGTTTGACTAAGAAACCTCGGCTCTGAGACGATTGTCTCCGACGAGTCATTCATCATTTCATCAATTCGTTACTTCATCAGCCCTGTCAATCAATCATCCATGTTCTGTCCGTCAGAAGAACCCGCTGACGTTCTCCTCCGTCTCTGCAGAACCGCACTTCCTGCACGCCATTGACTACGGGAACTACGTGTACTTCTTCCTGCGGGAGATCGCCGTGGAATACACCGCCCTGGGCAAGGTGCCGCAACCCCGCCTGCCGCATGTAATCAATCGAGCCGATCGGCACCTGATCCGTTCGCCCGGACCTCCCCTTCCAGCCTGAGGTCCGAAGGATCCAAAAACATGGGCAGGACATGGAGTCGCCTCCATGCAGGGCTCCTCCTACGGGGACTAACGGCAGATATTGCAGTATTTTGCGACGTACTTGTCGAGTTCTTATGTCCATGTTGGCGATCTATTGATTCCTTATTGGCCGATGGGTTCCTCCCGTGGAGAGCGTCGGTGATGGGCCCGCCTCCAGAGCGGGAGATGTTGTGGTGTTCCTCAGGAGACCCATGGTTCTGGTGTCCTGCTGCAGGTGGTGTTCTCCCGCGTGGCCCGGGTCTGCAAGAACGACAACGGCGGTTCTCCCAGGGTTCTGGAGAGATACTGGACCTCCTTCCTCAAGGTGACTTAGTGACCCCGCCCCTTCCTCTGACTCCGCCCCCTCCTCTGACTCCGCCCCCTCGTGCCCCTTCAGGCTCGGCTGAACTGCTCCATCCCGGGCGACTCCTTCTTCTACTTCGACGTTCTCCAGTCGCTCACCAACGTCCTGCAGATCAACGGTCGGCCCGCCGTGGTCGGCGTCTTCACCACCCAGGCCAACAGGTCCGTGTCACCCTGCAGAACCTGCGGAACCATCAAGGTTCTACGACACAAAGGGGAACTGATGAGGCTGAGGGACCACCTGGACCTACTGACTGGACAGGAGATGATGGATGGATGAACTAGTTTGATTAAAATGATGGACGGATGGTTGAGAGATGAATGGATGAGTAGAGCGATGAAGAGGTGAAAGTTCCCCGTCGCTTGTGTGTGTTGGTGGAGGTCCTCTCTGAAGGTCGTGTTCCTCCACAGCATCGCCGGCTCGGCCGTCTGCTCCTTCTACATGGACCACATCGAGAAGGTCTTCAACGGGAAGTTCAAGGAGCAGCGCACGGGCGACTCCTCCTGGACCCCCGTCCCCGACGAGCAGGTCCCACGGCCCAGGTGGGCTTCCACGCCGGTCCTGGTCCTGCACCACCTCCTGCCTGTCTGACGGTGTGTGTGTGTGTGTGTGTGTGTGTCAGACCCGGGACGTGCGCAGGCGACGGTTCCGCCTCCGAGTTCAAGTCGTCGGTCCAATTCCCCGACGACACGCTGACCTTCATCAAGTCCTTCCCCCTGATGGACGAGGCCGTTCCCTCCGTCAACGACCGGCCCTGTTTCACCAGGACGGCCAGCAGGTGGCGCTCACACACACACACACACACACACACACACACACACAGCTGTCAGTCAAAGTAATCAATGATTTTGGTTGATCGCGCTGGGGTCTCCTCCGGCAGGTCCAAGCTGACCCAGATCGTAGTGGACGTGTCGGCCGGGCCGGACAAGGACCGCACGGTGATGTTCCTGGGCTCGGACGACGGCCGGGTGCTGAAGGTCCTGGCCGGCACCCATCCCAACGCCAGCCTGGGCTCCAGGTTCCTGGAGGAGATCCACGTCTACAACCCGTCCAAGTAATTACCCCATCTCCTGCTCTGCACCGCTTCAAGCTAGCACACCTGCCCTCCAGGGTCATTGCCGTGTCATAAAGCGCCAACAAGTCATGCTTCCGGCATGATCCGAGCGAGAAACATGTCCGTTGTCATCGGGTAGTTTAAGGGTAATAAAGGTGAAATAACAACATGGCTGCTCCTCCCAGGTGTAACATTCAGGGTCAGGAGGACAGGAGGGTTCTGGGTCTGGAGCTGGACAAGGACCACCACGCCCTGTTCGTGGCCTTCAGCAGCTGCGTCATCAGGGTGCCGCTCAGCCGCTGCTCCCAGCATGGCAGCTGCAGGAGGTACGAGCTCTCGGGTGTTTGGGGCAAATAACATCAACCGTGTGGGCACTGAAGTTCTTCCTGGAGGTCTGAAGTCTGTAGTTCGGATGTACTTCCTTTAGTTCTGAAGTACTTCATGAAGATCTGAAGTTTGCATTTCTGATACACTTCCTGGAGGTCTGAAGTCTAGTTCTGAAGTACTCCCTGTAGTTCCAAAGTACCTCCTGAAGGTCTGTAGTCTGTAGTTCCAAAGTACTCCCTGCAGTTCTGAAGTACCTCCTGAAGGTCTGTAGTCTGTAGTTCTGAAGTACTCCCTGTAGTTCTGAAGTTGTTTCTGTAGTTTGGAAGTACTTTCTGTAGTCCTGGAGTTCTGAAGTCTGTAGGTCTGAATTACTTTCTGGAGGTCTGACCTCTGTAGTTGTAAGGGACTTCCTGTGGTTCTGAGGTGGTTTCTGTAGTCTTGAAGTCCTTCCTGGAGTTCTGAAGTCTAGTTCTGGAATCTGTAAGTCCGAAGTAGTTTCTGTAGTTCTGTGTTACTTCCTGTTGTCGAGAGGTACTTCCTGTAGTTTAGAGGCACTTCCTGCCATGTTTTTGGTCATGTGACCTGGTCTGTCTACGTCTCTGTTTCAGGGCCTGTCTGTCCTCCAGAGACCCCTACTGTCTGTGGAGCAGAACTGGAGGATGTTCTAACCTGGTTCCTGGACTCAAGTAGGTCCCCCTGTCTCTGGACCCTGCCCCCCCTCCTTCTGCACCCCCACCCCTCCCTCCATCATAAATCTAATAAAGATGGCGCCGGCTGAAAGCTCATCCATCTCCGGTGGCAGCAGGATGGATGGGCCGACAAAGAGGC
>NC_141307.1:362631-407631 GCF_037954325.1 Fistularia commersonii | reverse complement strand
GTCCTCCTCGTCCTCCTGCTCCTCCACGCCGCTCCAGCAGCAGCCCGTCTCCGAGCGGCCCGCCGCCGCCGCCGTGACGCGCAACCACTCCCAGCGCCACCCGCTCATCAAGATGGGCAGCGGCGGCGGCGGCGGCCTTCCACGCCACCACAGCTTCAACCAGCGGGCGGCGCCGCACGCACACTTCCTGGCCCGGATGAACACCAACAGCAGCAGCAACGGGCCGCCGGGCGGCGTGCGTGTGGCGAGCGCATGCCTGACGCGGCAGCACAGCTACAGCGAGGGGCCGCACGCCCAGCGGGCGGCGCTGCTGCGCCGGACCGCCTCCCTCAAGCCCCAGCTCCCGCCAAAACCGCTCTTCCTGCCCAACACGGCGGCGTCCCCGCCCGCCGCCGCCGGGAACTACGACTACTGAGGACCGGGTTCGCCGGCGTCAGGAACAACCGGGGAGGGGGCGGGGCCACGCGCCCTTTGGCTCCGCCCCTCTGGGGCCCGCCAATCTGCAGGAATGCTCGGCAGGCCAGGGGCGGGACCGTGCAACGCCGCCCAGAATGAACCAATGGGAGGCACCCGAGACAGGAAGTGTCCTGACAGACAGGAAGTCAGCTGACTGAGACAGGAAGTGAGCCCTTGAGCAGAGATTCTTACAGAAACATGAGGATGAGCAGAGGCGGCGTGATGGCGTCCGTCCACGGGAGGAGAAGAACCTGGTTCCTCCGTCTTCTTCGCGTCGGACCTGAAAACTCGCACTTTGAAGGACCTTTTCAAAATAAGAGCCCGGCTTCTCCGTGACGTCCCGATCGATCGGGATCGATGAGACGTTTGATCGGCTGGGACGGAAAGGGTTCCTCTGTAATAAGCGCTAGTTACTATGTAATAAGCACCTGCTGTTTTCATGAAATATAAAATACATAACTTATAATATGTGGACCTGCAATAATTAACATCCATTAATAAAAAAAAAAAAAGAAAAAGTATCGATTCATTTTAGATGGGTTATTTCTGACAGCTTTCCTTTCACCTGTTAATTAACGCTTATTACAGCGTCCCGTTGTCATGGTAACCTGAAGCAGCAATAAGGAGGACGAGGACGAGGAGGCGACCCGGGATTACACATTCCTTACCGGTGAAATAACAAACCCGTGGGGATTACGGTTATTACCTGTAATCTGCTTATTAAATGTGTGATTACCCGTTTATCAACTGTTATAACAGTTGTTATTAAGGGTTATCACATGTTATTAAGTGGTTATTACAGTTGTTACACTCCCTGCTGGAGGACAGGGTGAGCAGTCACTTTAAAAACCTCCCGTGTCCAGCGGATTAAAAGGGGAGAAAACCACATGAGGAGAACAAGAAAGTTAGATTTAATACCTTAATTCCTCCTCCTGGATGACATAATTAAACCCATGGGATTAAATAATCCCATATTATCCCCTGGTTTAACTGATGTTTGTTTGAAGTTCTTGACGTTACCGGGTCTTCAGAGAGTTGAAGGTCGGCGAGCTCCTCGCCTTCGAATTAACACCGATCAAACCAACCGGTTCCGATCAATCGGCGCAGCCCGATTATTAATTATTGATTGTAGACAAGCCCCCACCTGCTGGATGGGGGGGGAACTGCATGCTGTGTGTGCTTTTTAAATATAATTTAAAAATGAAAAAACACCAATATATATGTATACATACGTAGAATCAACGTCTAAACTCAGGTCAAAACAATTTAAACGTTTTTTTAAGTTAAACACAAACGGTGAACACTGTAAACATCGTGTATGAAAAAAGAAACAAGATTTATGAGCAAGATTGTACAAATCAAAACGTATAAAAATGAAAATACAATGAAAAAACGAAAATATTGAAAACATGAAACATGAAAAGTATCGATCACGCTGATCAATCCAAATTGGAAACGATGTTCAGCTGCTGCGCCTCATGTGACCGCTGATCCGCCCCCTGATTGGTCCAGAGCCCTATAAAGCCCCGCCCCTCGCCGCCGCCGCACACCGGGAACCGGACGAAGGCGCGCCCGGTAAGACACCGTGTGCGAACAAACACACACACACACACACACACACACACACACACACACACACACACACACACACACACACACACACACACACACACACACACACACACTTGCGCGACGGTCGGAAGAGCGTTGTTTTGTAACCGATTGTAAACAAACGATCCAGTTAACAAACTACAAAGATGGCCGACTCCTGTCTGAGAACATCACCAGGACCAGGAGCCCCTGGAGGTCCCGAGGGCCCTGGTTCGGATTCCAAGCTCCGTCATCCAGAAGCGTCCTCTGGAGGTCCACAGAGGACCTGCTGCCGGACCATCCGGTCCTAAGTTGAGAAGAAACCGCACAGGGATCATCTGAGCCCTCAGGTTCCTCAGTGACGGCTGACTGTCAGCCATCTTTGTAGTTTTTGTCTGTGGCGTAAATTCTTTCATAAGCCTGTTTGAAAAAATATATATTATCAGACGAACTCTACAATAAATAAACGACTTAATTTAATAATTTAAATAGTAATGCTATGAATTAACTTATAAATAGATCTCAATACATTTGATTATATTCTAAAATGTAGTTGGTTTGGTAGCAAAATACTGTCAATTTTCAAACTGTTAGTTTTCTTTTTTTTCCCGGATGGAAAAACCTCTTGAAGAGTGAATTAATTCCCATCTTTATCCATCTTTTTCTGCAATTATAATTTATTTCACGTCTACTTTGGAAAATCTCAACTTTTAAAAAGCTTGAGTGGAGATGATCGATCGAGGCGATCGGTTCCACGTGCCTTTATTTCCCACGGGGTGTCCTGGTCAAAGCACAGGGTTCCTGGAACCCTTTATTTCCTGCGGGTTCAAAAGGCAGCGGGGTTAGTTGGGCGGAACTAGAAAACCCTGCCGTCGACGTGTCCGTTGGTAAGAGCGAGGTTATCAGAAGAGTGCTAAAACCTGCCAGCGTCTCAACATTTCAGCGCCGCGGCGCCTTCGCCGCCATGTGTGTCCGGCTGTGCCTCTTGTAGTTGGAGTTGTCGCTGAATCGGCGTCCGCAGGCCTCGCAGCTGTACGGCTTCTCGCCGGTGTGCACGCGCATGTGCTTCTGGTAGCCGTCGAAGCGCGTCAGCCGCTTGCCGCAGATGTTGCAGGTGTACGACTTGTCGGGCTTGGCCTCGGCCCGCCGGTGCACCTGCAGGTGCTGCGTCCAGTGGCGGCGCTGGGCGAAGGCGCGGCCGCAGATGGTGCAGATGTACGCCTCCACCACTTCCGACAGCGCCGCGCCCTCGCCGTCGGACGCCGGGTCCGCCGACTCGGCCGGGTCCGGCGCAGAGGGAACCCGCGGCGGCTCCGGCGCCGAGGAGGCCGACGGGTCCCGGTCCGAGGCGCCGGCACTCTGGAACAGCGCCGCCTCGTCCTGCGGCCACAGCTCCTCGTCCTCCTCCTTCACCTCAGGAGGGTCGTTCCGGTCCAGGTCCAGGCCCGGACTCCAGTCGGCCTGCTGGCTCAGACCTGGGGCGGGGAGACAGTTGGTAAGTTCATTTATACTATAATTAAAATGACATGCTTGCAGGTAGTGTTCATGATTGTGGAACTTAAATTTAAATTAACATACTTGTATTCAATGTGGTCAGCAACATGTGTGAATATTTCATTTTTCATGACAAATACCAAAAACCCTTTTTCAAACTTTTTAAATGTAGAGTTTCGCGTTGTTTGACCTTTGTTTTTTTTCATCTTTTAAAAATTGATTTGAATGAGGTTTTTTCTTTTTTTCTTTATTGAACATAAATAGTATAAACAGAAATACATGTGTACAAGCAAACATGGCAAGGTAGAATCAAATGTCAATGGATCAACCGGGGACGAGGACGCAAAGGACATTTGTTCCGTATGTAATCACTGAACAGTGTTAAAGGTTTGTGAGAAATGTATAATGCTAGATGTAAAAGAGAATGAATAAATAGATAAATAAAATTAAAAAAAAAGAAAAAACACTTGCAAGGGGAATATAACATATTTAACTTGATGACACAAGGAATCTCAGACCTCAAAATTTGTATTTTTGGGTTTTTGGATTTTTCCATAAATTTTAGGATTTTTTTATATAATTCAAAATCGTTTAAAAAGAACATAAAATTGGTGGAACACTTTTACATTCTGATTAGAATGAAGTTAATTGTAACCCGATCAAATGTAAATAAACGTGACCCCGGACTTCCGTCACGTGACCCGGGCTCCGCGACTGTTGTCGTCCTGCGGCGGCTAAGCTAACAGGCTACAACCGCGTCCTCGGCGGAGGACCGAGCCTACCGAGCGGCGGACACCGAGCGGCGGGTCCCGACCTGAGGCGGCGGGCGGCACGCAGACGCGCGGTTTCCGGGAGAGGTCGAGCAGTCGCCGCTGCCGGTCGATCTCCTGCCGGGAGCGGCAGATCTCCTCCTCGTACTCGGCGATGGTGCGTCCGAGCACGGCGAAGATCTCCTCCGCCGCCGCGGTGAGCCGCTCGGTGATCAGCAGCCGCAGCATCTCGATCTTGGACATCCTGCTTCGTCTCGTCGCGGCGGCGCTCCGGGTCGTCCTGCTCGGGGGCTGCCTGCTCCTCTACCGGGGGACCGCCGGCCGCTGCTCCGCTGCGATGGGGCTTCCGGTCCGGAGCCCCCTGCCGGCCGGGACAACCGGAAGTCGGCGGGTGCTGGAGCGCGGTGGGGATGTCGGTCTGGCGCCCCCTACCGGACGGGAGGACCGGAAACAGGTGAGCCCATGTATTTTTTTTTTTTTCCACTCCTAAGCTTTTGTTTTCAATTTTTCTGCAAAATCTGGCACTTTTGTTTTTTTTTTTTTTTTTTTTTTATGTCAGGTGACCGATGGTTGGGTCTATCCACGTGCCTCCATGTCTATAACCCATTGTTATTCTGTGCAACACTTTTTTTTAATTGAACATAAATAGTACAAACAAATATACATATATACAAATAAACATGGCAAGCTAGAACTGAATGTCAATGAAACAACCAGGGATGAGGAAGCAAAGGACATAAGGACATTTGTTCTGTATGTAATCAGAAGTTCATAGTATTAGCGGTTTGTGAGAAAAGTGTAATGCTAGATGAAAAAGAAAGTAAAAGAAAATAATTAAATAGACAAATAAATTAAAAAGAAAGGGGGGGGGAGGTAAGCCCATCCATTGAATTACTTCCTGTTTTTCTCTCCATTCGTAATTGTCCAACAACTAGTTTGACTTTCCGTCAGTTTAGAATTGAAATATACGGATATCCGCATTTCACGTGCAGCCCTGACCGATCTGAAACACTATTTTCTGAGATTGATTTGGTCCTCCCAATATTTTCCAGCCGCAGTTTGTTATCTTAAAATGATTTGTCCTCCAGAGCAATCCGTGGGATTGGAACCCTCAATGGACGTGAAGCCAAACAGGGGTTTTATTCACCTCCATGTAGGAGGCGGAGGTCAAAGGTCACCCCTTGAGTCATGCTGCAGAAATGTGTTGCACCTTTTCGAATCGCAGACTTGTGGACGGGTCTCTTGTTCCTTCTGACAGAAGCTGATTGTTCCAAATGGTGACCTGTGTGAGGCTTCTGCTTTTTCTTTTTAATTTCAACAGGCTTTATTTCATAGTAACTTTCAGTTTTACATCTCACAAAATTCTATCTAAGTTAGCCAAAGTTAGCGTTTTTATGTTAAATAGAATACAAGAATAGGATGCAGTCATTTGGCAGGCGCGTTTATCCAAAGCGACTTACAGTGGAATTAAAGCGGAAAAACCTCAATATCACCTGGAACTAAATACATTTAGTCTTCTTATTGTAGGGACTGGAAGGGAGAGTCTTCAAAATGTTTAAATGAGACAAAATAAAATGTGCTTTTTAAAGAAACGCTAACTGTATGGGAAACTCATCCGTTTGTCAGCATCCTGATCTTTAAGCCTGGAGTCCTAATCCTGACCTCTGTACGTGAGGCCGACAGAATTCTGCCTCCCGCTTGTCAGTTTAGCACAATATCCTCATTTAAGTCATCGTCGTCCAAAACCGCATCCGGTCGCTCGTTCATGCGACGCCTTCCGACGTGACCGTGTCAAATTACGGGGCGTTGCAGATGTAAATATGGCTGCAGGGCACTTCTGGTGAGAGGCGTGTTTACAGTCAGTGTTTACAGTCAGTGTTTACAGTCAACAAATGGTTGAAATGCCGATGTTTGAAGATTGTGCTGACGCTGGAGAAACCTGACTGTTTGTTCACCGGCCAGTTATCTTGAATGATTTTTCCTTCTGTAGTCATTTCACAACACCTCCACGTGCAGGGGAGCTGGGCCAGGACCTCTGGAAACCTTCAAGATGAAGGAAAGCTACCGGTAATCATGCTAAGCTAACTCGCCGAATGGGCACCCCGGAGGACGACTCCTTCACCGCCTCTGTGGGGACAGGAGCGGCTAGGCTCCGCCCCCAAGCGGTGACCGCCACCGACCTCCATCTTGAATGTCCCCTCAAAGTATCCAATGAAGTCTGAGGCTTTGTGTTCCTGAATACAGGCTCTAGAAAATGAGGTGGGTTCTCACACTTCCACATGCCAAGTCTTCTAGAAGGTGAAGCCAGGAGACCTTTGGACCTGAGGGACAACCGATTTTACGTATTTGTGTGTGTGTGTGTGTGGGCGGTTGTGTGTGTGCGTGTGTGGGGGTGGTGGTTGTTGTTTTGATCGACGTTCCTGCGCTACCATACTTTGGCCCCCGGTCTTATCGACCCGGGCGCCGCGGCCTCTGATTGGCCGGCGTGGCCCCTCCGCTCGGTCGCAGGCTTCCAGATCAAACCCGCAGCCATGAAGCTAGAAGTGGTGGTGGGGCTGCTGCTGCTGCTGGTCTTCAGCGGTGAGTAGGCCACGTCCCAAGGCCTCGGTTCCAGTCCCGGTCCGCCGACCCGGAGGACGTCCGGCCAAAAGTCGCGGTTTATTTTTTGGTGTGGTCTGACTGATGTTTAGCATGCTAGCAAGCTAACGCAGCGCCTGCAGACGGACGCGCGGGTCAAGAAAAACCCTGTCGACTTCCTGTTTCCGCAGGCTACGCCACAGGAAGCGCGGCGTTCTGCGAGCTCGTCGGAGGATTCTGCAGCGCCGTGTGCACCAAGTAGTTATGACCCCTTCTTATGTGCTCTCTACACAGTTAGCTTAGCATAGGTGAAATCAGTGCTACCCAAGGGAAGCGCCTAATGACCGTGCTAGTCAGTAGTAGATCGCACCGATCGCCTATCAATCACGGATCGTTACATTGATCATCTCTGTCTCCCAGCGGCGGCGCCATGATGTCCGGATGTCCCCCCGGGTTCATGTACGTCCGCCATCTTTGCGCCCGATCCCCGCACACGCTCAGATGCCCCAACGGCTCCGTCTTTGTCTTTCAGGTGCTGCTTCCTGGATGGGTGAAGAATCCAGCAGAACCAAACCAATAAAAGCTCACCTTCCGCACACCTCTGTGGTCACTCGTTCATCCATCTCTGGCCAAACAGTGAGAACGTGGAGAACCCTGGCAGGAGACCCCTGAAGAACCCTCCCTTCTGTGAAGGACACCTATAGATGCAGGAGTACATCTATGTGATCCTGATGGATGGTTGCGGAGGTTCTAGGTCGTCCACATCATGGTGAATTCTTGGCAACTGGACTTGAGCTCCTTCACTTGAAGGCGTCTCATCCCAGAAGTTTCTTCAGTTCAGACCTGAAGGAACCTCTCAAATTCGAGTCCAGTTGCCAAGACCGGGAGATTTTAACAAGAACCCTAACTTTGATGCTTCTGCTGTGGTTCCTCCCGCCTGGGTTCTGTCTTCGCTCCACAAACGGTCACGGGTTCACGGAAGATCTAAATCGTCCGTGAATGAGAGCGCGATCGGACGGATGATTGACAGGTTAAGCCCCGCCCCCGACCGTATTCCGGTTCGAGGCTTCGACGGTTGGCGATCCTTCCAATATGGCCGCCGGCGCGCCGGACCCGCCTACATGTGGGCCGGTCCTGTCCGGTCCCGCTGTGTACACAGCCGGTTCGCTGTGTGTTCTGGGCCGGCGCTGGACTCTGCCCTCCCCCGTTACTCAATTTGACTTGCGTCAATTGTGGAAAAACCTACGAGGCCGTATAAATCCGGAGACTCTGCAGCTCCGTCAGCATTCCAGAAGACCCTCCGGCGCCATGTGGACCTTCCTCTTCTTCGTCGGTGCGTTGCTGAGCAGCTCTGCTCGGGCAGATGTGGACTGCGAGACCACCATCGCGCCGGTGCACATCGACAAGTCCATGATGGTAAAAGCGTTTGTTTTCAGCTTAGCGCGACGCGCTACCCTACCCTAGCCAGCTAGCAGGCTACGTCGGGTCTTAGTGTGATAGAACCGTACTCGTCAACTACAAAACCGGAGCTCCGGGTCAAAGATGGTCCCGACTTCTCGATCCTTCCGGCGCTTGGTGGTGAAAGCACTCGTGTACTTTTGTGTGTCGTATAAAGAGCGGCAGCTTATGAAAGTGTACTCACCTCGAGAACCTCCCTTTCTGTGCAGTCCTTCCAGAACATGAAGTTCATCATGGGCTACTCGGACCACGTTGTCTTCGACGCTCTGCTGAAGGTGACGGAGATGGTCCACCTGAATTCCACCCCGACAGATGACGGCCTCCTGTTCCATGAGGATAGCAAGATGTGAGTGGTGGCGCCGCCTCCTTCTGGGGGATCCGGTACAGTCCCGCAACGTTCAAGGCCATGGTGGTTCCTGAGGTGGACTTGGGTTCCCTAGTGATTCTCAATTTCATTTTTTTTTTGCAGGAACGGAACCTGCATCAGTTCCACGTACAAAGGAACAATTGCAGATGATGTCGTCACCGTCAACGGTGACCTTACACCCTCCTTGTCTCACTGTCCAGCCGTCCTCCTCCTTCCCGTGTTCCTTCTGTGATGTTCTTCCATCGTTCTCAGTGGGCAACGCCACGACGACCATGCAGATGCTGCCGGGCTGCGACGGCTGCTTTGTCTTCCTCTGCAACACCACGGCTAGGAACATGAACCAAATGCTGCAGCTCTTCAATTTGGACCCGATCTTCATGGAAGAGGAGATCACCAGCCGCTCCTTCTACCTCATGGGTACGAAGACGAGTCATTTCTCAAATCACAGCGAGTAGAACCAGGAGGCCGGCCTTGTTTCAGAGACTGGCGGAGCTCCGTCGCTCACCTCGTTCCTCTGTTCTTGTAGCCAAAGACGACGTGAAGGAGTCCGACGTGGCGAACTTCAAGCACCAGGCCAAGTGCCTGGGGATGGCCATGGAACCGGCTTTCATCCGCGACTCAGCGAAAGGTAGGTCTGCCGGGCCAAACAGCAGAACCAGCTCCGGTTGGGCATCTCTGACAGCTCCTTCCTCTTAACAGGTAACTGTGAGGGACAAGAAATCCTCAAGCGGGACTTCCAATAAGAAATAAACTCTGAAATGCCCAAAACACCATTGGCTCTGCTTTTCTTCATTAACAAAAATGAAGCTCACTCGAACACAAAGCACCTCTGCAGAAGTACTGGGGGGGCGGGAACGGTACTGGCGCCTGAAGAAGTACCAGTACTACTTCTATGAAGTAGCCGGGTGGGTGACAAGGTTATGTTACTTCTTCTCTGAAGCACCAAGGGGCCCAAAGAAGTGCCGGGGTGCCTGAAGAGGTACTGGTAATTTCAATGGAGTAGCAAGATGCCTTAAAAAGTACCAGTGCTGCTTCTGTGAAGTACCAGGGTGTCTGAAGAGGAACTGGTACTCCTTCCATGATGTTCTAGGGTGTGTGAAGAGCAAATGGTACTTCTATGAAGTAGCAGGGGTCCTGTAGAAGTACCGATATTTCTTCTGCTAAGTATCAGGGGGTAAGAGGTGGTAACGGTACATTTTCCATGAAGTACCATGGGATGGAAAGAAGAGCCAGGGTGTGTGAAGACATACAAGGACCTCTTCTATGACCTAGCTGGGAGTGTGAAGAAGTACCAGTACTGATTCCATGAAAAACCAGGGGATGTGAAGAAGTACCAGTACTTCTAAGAAGTAGCTGGTGTATGGAGAGGCAAAGGTAGGGTACTTCTTCGATGAATTGGCAGGGAATCTGGAAAAAGTTCCAATACTTCTTCTACAAAGTAGGTGGGTGGGTGTGTGAGGAACCAATGATACTTCTATGAAGTAGCAGAAAGCCTGAAGTAGCACAGGTACTTCTTCTATGAAGTAGCTGGGTATATGAAGAAGTACCAGTACTTGTTCTTTGAAGTAGCTGGGTGTGTGAAGAAGTACCAGTACTTGTTCTATGAAGTAGCTGGGTGTGTGAAAAGATATTGTTGCTTCTTCTCTGAAGCACCAAGGGGCCTGAAGAAGTGCTCGGGTGTCTGAAGAGTTACTGGTATTTTCAATGGAGTACTAAGACACCTTAAGAAGTACCGGTACGACTTCTATTTTGCACCAAGGCGTGTAAAAAGACAACAGTATTTCTTCCGTGAAGTACCAGGGTGTTTGAGGAGGTACCGGTACTTCTTCCATGAAGTGCTTGGGTGTGTGAAGAGCCAATGGTACTTCTATGAAGTACCGGTATTTCTTCTCCAAAGTATCGGGTGTGTAAAGAGGCAGCGGTATTTCTTAAGTGAATTACCTGAGTGTGTGAAGAAGTACTGTAGTCCTGGCCAGGGAAAGACGTGACGTCACCTTCTGACAGAAAACGTTTCCATGGGAATGTTGGATGGCAGAGGACCTCCAAGTACAAGGAGTACTTCAGATGTTCAAATGTCGATACTATTCCTTCATCCCCACCTTCCCCTCCTGTTCGTCCACGTAGATCCTTGTGGGACACGAGTGGACTTCCGTTCCATCGGCTTCTCCTCCTCCCGGCTCGGTCCGTCACCTCGATGCCCTCGCGGCGTCAGAAAACCCTGTGACCTCACCTGACATTGGAATCGTCGCCCCGCGTTCAGGGAAACTTCAAGCCAGACCCTTCAGTTGAACATTGTCTAGATTGTTTTCTGGGAAGAACCGGGGCTAAACGATGACTTTGTCCTCCGGGGCCTGAAACAAACACACCGCAAAGAGTCCGAGTGCCACCAGGCGGGGCGGTGGCTGCCCCCGCACCGTTAGCATCCTAGCATCTGATGTGGAAGCACCAGAAGGCAGGCCTCTCTGAGGTCAGAGGGGTTCCCGGCCGTGGTCCCCTCTTTGCTTTTGTTTGTCAACTCGGCCCCGGATGGCCGGAGCCCGGTCGAAATCAATGTTTCACATGAACCGAACAAGTTTAGAAGACCAAGATTAGAACGTAGCGGAAACCGTGGTTGTGTGTCCGGAGTCCGACACGGGGAAAACATGGGATCGGATCCCGAATGCTGTTTTTCTGCCCTGTCACTTGGACAAAGTTCGAGACGGAGTTCATCGGCCCCGGGGACACGGAGCAGAAGGGAAGCGCCGACGGGGCGGCAGGAGTGGGCGGTTGGAGGGGCAGCGAGGGGCGGTGCTAGCAGGGGCGGCTAAAAGCTGGCGCGCCTCTCCCTCGCCGTTTGCCGTCCGTCCGGAGCGGGAAGCGAGATGGTCCCGATGAAGAGCCTGGTGCTGCTTCTGCTGGCCGCCACCTGCGTGTCCACCACGTCGCCACCAGGCGGCTGCGCGCACCCAATTCCCCAGCTGCTCAACAAGCACATGGACCTGGTGAGTTCCCCCGTGGAACCCGGTCCGTCGGAACGGCCGAGGATCTGACCGTCCGTCTCCTGGTCCCCGCAGATCTTCGGAGACTGGGTTCTGGTCCGCTCGGTCTTCGATGGCAAAACACCCGTGGACCTGCTCTCCAACGTCTCCAGCTCCCACGTGGAGCTGAGGCTCGTGGACGATGGAACCGTCATGTACCTCGAGAGGAACATGTTCCTGTCAGTCAGCATCACGTGACTTTTCACTGCACAGCGTAGCTTAGCATTGCATTTAGAAACACGTAATACTCATTATGGAACAGCATAAACCTAGCAAAGCATGCGGCACCATATCCTCACTGAGCCAAGTGAAACTCAGCTTCACCAAATCGCTGAGGCTGTAGTACAATATCTCACCGTGTAGGACAGTATCTGAGGCTTCTTCTTCATCTCCTTCTTTTCCTTTCAGGGATCTCCCCAGCCAATCAACTTTTTGCATCTAACCCGATTCTCTGGATCCTCCGCACTCACACCAACCAACTTCCAGCATCCAATATATCCACTATCCCTCCTCTGTAGATGACCAAAGATCGTGCACAGAGTTTCTACATGTCATCTGCAAACATTTCCCTCTCTGTCCTTAATCACCGGGACCTGTTGGACATGCTTTCCATCTTTATCTCTCTGTTTCGCCGACCTGTATAGATCATTCTCACCCTCTTTACAATCCAACCGAGCATACAAGTCATCATACGCCCTTTGTTTTGCCTTTGCCACCTCTATCTTTACCTTACGTATCTCCCAGTTCTCTTCAGTCCTCTCAGTATCCCACTTCTTCTTTGCTAACCTCTTTCTCTGTATACACTCCTGCACTTCCTCATTCCACCACCAAGTCTCCTTATCTACTTTCCTTCCAGATGACACACCACGTACTCTTCTACCTGTCTCCTGATAACACTAGCTGTAGTTGTCCAATCATCTGGAAGCTCTCCCTGACCACCCAGACCCTTTCTCAACTCCTCCACCACTTTGTCCTCTGCTCTGCCTTTGTCCTCTTGATCTTCCTTGTCAGCACAGCATCTCACAGTGTAGTACAGTATCTTATAATGTAGTGCAGTATTTGTGGGTGTAGTACTCAGGTACGGTGTAGTACTGTGTACCACTGTGTGTTTGGCTCCTGTCAGAGACAAGACCTGCAACGCCATCACCCTGAACAGCAGCAAACCTGCCGACCTGGACCCTGACGGCACACACAACTTCAACATCCTGTCTGCAGGTCTCACACACACACACACACACACACACACACACGCACACACACGCACACACACACACACACACACAGCAACAGTAGTAGAAGTAATAGCAATAGTAAAAATAGCGGTAGCAGTAGTAATGATTAGAACTCTAACTGTGTTCATGTTGTTGTTGTTGTTGTGTGTGTGTGTGTGTGTGTGTGTGTGTGTGGGTGTGTGTACATCAGAGGAGGTCAAGAATGGTGTGGTGACTCCCTTCAACATCACAAGCTTCTTAAGGTTCTATGTCACGTGCCCGGACTGTCTGCTGATGTTCTACCATGGAGATGGACTGGGAGATTACCTGCTGACCTATGGTAAGCACACACACACACACACACACACACACACACATATATACACACCCAAACACACGCACACACCTCTTTTTTGACAGCCTGTTGATATCGTTATGTTGTTGACAATTGTCTGTGTGTGTGTGTGTGTGTGTGTGTGTGTGTGTGTGTGTGTGTGTGTGTGAGACAGTCAGGGATGGTCAGCATCTTGATGCTAACCAGGTGAAAGCTGCAGAGGAGCAGTTTCAGCAGCTCATCCCGTGCCTGGGTTTCCCCTTCGAGGTGGGCTTCAGCTACAATGATGCAGGTGAGAGGACACCAGGAGAGAGTTGAGCTAAGCTAAGCTATGCTAAGCTGAACTAAGCTAAGCTGACTTCGGTGAAGTTAAGGTAAAGGATGACGTCTTTGGCTCAACCTTGATTTTTTTTTTTTTTTGACAGATTTTTGTCACAAGAAATCTTCCCCCGAAGCCGCGGCTGAGACCTGAAGGTCCCCGAGGTCCTGGAGATTCCTTGAAGAACTCGTGGTCCATCAAAACTTCAGTGAATGAAAATAAAGCTTCATTTCAGCTTGAAGTCTCTGCTTGTTTTTATTTGGAAACATGAAAAAGGATGATTGTCTGTCAAAGAAGGGCCGTCTCATCTCCGTCTGCTGAGTCCAAGAAAACCAAGATGAAAACATCACACACACACACACACACACACACACACACAAGACTATGTGTGTGTGTTCACATTCAGTGTCTATCAGGTGGACAGAATTTATTTATCTTTTTTGAAATCTATAAAATGTGTCTTGGATAAGTGGTGTCCCTCTCTTCTTCTGAAGAGTGAAGTTAAAATACAAACTTTGTTGTTGTTGAACTTAAAAAGCATGAACGGACAATTCTGGCATCGACAGCTACTGACAACAATGGTTTATCACTCATAAATAAGATATTTTTTGTTTTTTTTGGTCTTTCCATCATGTTCAAGGATATTTAATGGATAATTTAAAGTCATTTTCAAACATGAACAATAAACTGGACCGGTCACACAACACTGACGCCCTCTACAGGAAGGCTCACAGCAGGATGTTCTTCCTGAGGAGACCGAGGTGGCTTGACGTCTGTGGCTCCTCCACACCTTCTACCGGTCTATGGTAGCCAGCGCGCTCCTCTTGGGTATAGTGTGTTGATGGGGCGGTGGCTGGACCGCTGAGGTCAACGGGCTCAACAAGCCCGCTCGGCGGTGGGGCTGAACCTGGACCATCTCGAATCAGAAGCAGTGTGGAGGGTGAAGGACAAACCGGCAGCTATCCTGGATAATCCTTCTCACCCCTGCGCCAAGATCTGTGGCTGATGGCTCGTCCCACTCAGAACTGAACGCACGGCCATCAGACTGTACAACAGCAGTCTGGACGGCACACGACTCCGAGCGGCCGGAGATGCATCTATGCTACCAAAACCTCAACACCTTGCTCACTGACACATGCTGTGCCTTCGTTCTGTTATCTTTTTTTATCCTTGGTGGTGTCTTTGTCCTTTAAATGGCATCTTTTTTTGATGTTTATATTCATATGTATTGCTATTGTTACGCCGTTGTGACAAGCGAATTTTCCCTAGGGGGGGTTAATAAGTCTTATAATCTTATCTTATCTTAATTTGGGGGACATGTTTGCATTTCTTTTGTTTTTGAAGAACTGCAGCACCTCCTCCCGGCCAGTAGGGGGCGGTAAAGAGTCATTGCCCCTTTGGTTCCTACGACTAATCGGATAGAGACCATGTCGTCACTTCCGGTGAGTATTCAACATGGAGACGAGCGGATTGAAGCTAAATTTCTGGGAGAACGGACCAAAGCCCGGGCAGTTTTACTCGTTCCCGGGGAGCTGCGGTGGCCCGGACGTGTCATGCGGCCCCGTCAGACACACACTGTGAGTCTCCCGCACCGCCAGAACCCGGAACGCCTTCCTCCGGGCTGTCCGAGGCGGACGCCACCAAGCCGCTTTCGGTTCGTGATGCTCCGCTGTGCTGCATCATCATGGAGACGCGGTAGCTAACCGTGGCTAAGCTAACCTTTCGTCTCCCCCCGCTCAAAGCTCACAGTCCGGATTTAATCTTTGAGTTCTTGTCCCATTCTAACCCCCGTTTAACACAACTTAACGCGTCGTTTTTCATTTTAATACATCACTTTACAATGTAGTTTTGGTTTGTTATGACAAGAGCTAGTCCTTTAGCCAAACACCGGCAGAGGCTCCACCTCTCTCCGTAACCAAGATGTTATTTAACTCTTATATTTCATATACTTTGAATTAGAATGTGGCGATAGACTAGGTGTTGAACTGCACATTCCATAGATTCACAATTGAAAACAAAACCGCGTTTATTGTTCTCGGGAATTTCCAAACAGTGTCGACGGAAGTGAGCCGTGGGAATACCGGAAGACGTCGGGAACGTCCGCTTCTGTTATGGTCCCTGACCGCTCCAGAGTCCTACGCTGCTGTGAACACTTGCAATCTTCAAGTTCCGATAATGTTCATTTCCCTCCACTCCGCAGGAACCCCATGGTCACTGGGACGTCTGTCCTCGGCGTGAAGTTCACCGGTGGCGTGGTCATTGCTGCAGACATGCTGGGCTCTTACGGCTCCCTGGCCCGATTCAGGAACATCTCACGTCTCATGAAGGTGGGGCGTGCACACACACACACACACACACACACACACACACACACCTGAGGGTGTCTGAGGCGTCTCCAGGTTGGAACATGTGTGTTCGGTGTTGCAGGTGAACAGCAGCACCATTCTGGGGGCGTCGGGGGACTACGCCGACTACCAGTACCTCAAACAGGTTATCGAGCAGATGGTGTAAGTGAACCCTCCGGTGGGATGCAGCAGTGTGTATGTGTGTTCAGGGATGCTAAGCTTCCTGGTGTGTGCCCAGGATTGACGAGGAGCTGCTGGGTGACGGGCACAGCTACAGCCCCAAGGCCGTGCACTCCTGGCTCACCCGTGTCATGTACAACCGCCGCAGCAAGATGAACCCGCTGTGGAACACCGTGGTCATCGGGGGCTTCTACAACGGAGAAAGGTCGGGGGTCACCACGGCAACCCGGCTTGTCCGGGAACACTCCCGTCTCGTTTTCATTCGTACCTGTTTGTGAAAACCACCTCCTGTCCTGTAACCGTGCAGTTTCCTGGGCTACGTGGACAAACTGGGCGTGGCCTATGAGGCTCCCACCGTGGCCACGGGCTTCGGGGCGTACCTGGCCCAGGTGAGCCTTCGGCCCTGTGTTGTGGGGGGGGGGGGGGGGGGGGGTGACCTGTTTTTGTCAGCATTTAAAAATGAACTAGTGAAAATCTGAAACTCGGGGTTCGGTGTGTGTAGCCTCTGATGCGGGAGGTGCTAGAGAACAAGGTGGAGGTGACCCAGCAGGAGGCCCGGGAGCTGGTGGAGCGCTGCCTCAAAGTGCTGTACTACAGGGACGCCCGCTCCTACAACAGGGTGAGTAGGTCGCTCCTGGACGCCTGGAAAGTCCTGGAGAACATGCCAGAAAACCGCTTTCAACTGTCCGATCGCTGCCAGCACTTCTGTCAGTAACGGCTTTGTCCAAACTGTTTTTACCAGCACGAGATCGCCATAGTAACAAAGGACGGCGTGGAGATCATCGGTCCTCTGTCGTCTGAAACCAACTGGGACATTGCTCACATGGTCAGGTAGGTTCAGAGAGCCCCGTCCTGGTCCCGAGCCCGGGATCCAGAACCGCGTGGGACCTGGTCCCGATCGGTCTGAAATGAGAATGACAGACAGAAACTCGGCTTGAAAGTGGATCTCTGAAATATTGCGGAAACCGTGCTGTGCTAACAATCGCCTGTTTGTCCTGTTTGTCAACAGCGGCTTCGAGTGAACGCAAAGGAGACACTTGCATTGCCCCGTCGTGTCTCTTCTCCCTTCTCTTTCGGATGTCCAATGTCACTTTTTGTAAAATGAACAATAAATGTTAAAAACTCACGGTGTGTGATGTGGTCCCTGTAGTGAAAATCACATTTGTTGAAAAATGAGCAGAAGTTTAAGGTTTGAATGTTAACAGCTTTGATTCACGGCTGAAGTAATAATTTATGTAGAAGTAATTTGAATATTTTTCCATCTCATTCAGATTTCCTTCAAATCAGCTCTATTCTCCGATCCCCTGCGCTGCGGTCTGTTTCTAGGCAGAATTAAGACGTCTATTTTGTCACTGGGCAGACCAGGAAAATGCGTCCAATCAAAATAATGCCCTTTTAAAAAATAATTCCCCTCGACGAATGGAATTGCGGTATCCGGGTAGATGTGTGAAAGCGCGCCAATCGCAATAGACGCCGGCTCTGTAGTCAGGCAGACATAACAGCGTCGTCCAATCACAAAAAAAACTCCAAGGGGTTTTTTGCTGTATCCTGGCTCAGGTACTTTCTTTTCTTTTATAAAATAATTCCTCCGCCGAAGCCCGGGACTCCGGGCGCCCTGAGTCCGCGGATGCGACCCCGCCGTCGGGGCTGCTTTCCGGGGTCGTACCGGTGCAGAGAGACCCCGGCGCAGGCTGTCCGGGCGCCTGCTAGCTCATGCTAACTGACAGCCACTAGCTAGGCTAACGAGCCAGGCTCGTCAGCCGCCCGCGCGAAAGCGTGTAAAAACCCCGGCGGAGGCGGAACCTCCGCCCGCCGCCCCTCCGGCGTCTCTCCGGGTCATGAGAGCGGTGACCGCACCGCGTCCGAGCGTCGGTAGGGCGGGCTTCCCCGTCCGCTCACGGGCGGGGGTTGTGGGGGGACGTCAGCCGCCCGCTAGCTCGGCGGCTAGCTTAGCGCGCTATGATAGGATGAGCGGGTCACGGCTGACGCACGGCCGCCGAGGGGACGCGGCCGCCGGACACACGACTCCCGGATGCCGGCGGGCACCTCCAGGGCGCCCGGCGCCACAGCCGGTCGTCCTGCGCCGCCGAAGTCTGTGTCACTGCGCGGCCGCCAGCGGGCTGTTGTCCGTCCGCCAGGCGGCGGCGGACCGGGCGTGTTCAGGGCGAGGGTGGTGCTCGGACCGGAGGGGCCGGGACCCGCGTCCGGCTGGCCGCTCCGGTGACACCCGGCTCCCCGCTCCACCGGATGCACAGCCGCCGCCTTCCGCTCCGTTCGACCCGGCCGGGCAGCGGCTCCAGGCCTTCGGTCAGAGGAGGGACCGGCCGGGGCCGGCGGCTCATCGGCGCCCGGAGAAGCTCTTCCGCGGGGAGGAGACACAGCAGCGCCGTGGAAGTACACGGAGAAACGAGTCCAACTTTAGATAAAATACAAATCCAGCCTGCGGTTCTTTACAGTCATTCATCATAATAATGATGATGATAATAATAGTCACGCCCAGCTCTGTTTATTTGTAAAAGAACATGTGACATGTGTGTGTGTGTGTGTGTGTGTGTGTGTGTGTGTGTGTGTGTGTGTGTGTGTGTGTGCGCAGATGGTGGCTCTCGGTCCAGGTTAGCGGCTCCTGATGTCGGAGGACCAGCTGCAGCAGCCGGCCGAGGCCGGCGGCCCCGGGGGTTCTGACACGGAGCCCAGCCTGATGGTGCTCAGGCTCAAGAACAACATCTCGTAAGTGCAGCCCTGAAGAAGCCTGGTGGAGGGTCGAAACCGTGAGGGACAGGAGAACGCGGGTTAACTCCAAACCCCTTAGCGTGCAGATGTTCCTCCAGGTCTTTCTGTGGGTTCCTGCTGGTTCTCCAGCTCTGGCTGAGGGTTCCACCAGGAGAGGCTTCACCTCCTCTGTCCTCTCTTACAGGAAGAATGTTCAGACCAAGGTGGATCAGATCCTGGTAAGAACCTCGGCACGTCCTCCTCCGCGTCTCCACAACTGCATCCACACCTCCTCTTCTCCTCCACAGCAAGACGTCCAGCGCTTCTCTGACAACGACAAGCTCTACCTTTACCTCCAGCTGCCCTCAGGACCCGGCTCAGGAGACAAGAGGTCAGGATGTGTGTGTGTGTGTGTGTGTGTGTGTGTGTGTGTGTGTGTGTGTGTGTGTGTGTGTGTGCGTGCGAAACATTCATATGGAGTGATTGTTTTAGGGTTCTAATGTGTGTGTTTGTGTGTGCGCGTTAGAAGTCATGGAGGATTGTTTTGGGGTTCTAACGTGTGTGTGTGTGTGTGTGTGTGTGTGTGTGTGTGTGTGTCTACAGTGGGGACTCTGGCTCCTTCAACACAGCTGACCAGCTCCACACCTGCAACTGGATCCGCAGCCACCTGGAGGAACATTCAGACACCTGTCTGCCCAAGCAAGATGTCTACGAGACCTACAAGTACAACACGCACTCTCTCTCACACACAGTCACACACACTTACACACACACACACACACACACACACACACACACGCGCACTCACACCCATGTGACCTGTGTGTCCAGGCGTTACTGCGAGAACCTCCAGCTTCGTCCTCTCAGCGCTGCCAACTTCGGGAAGATCATCAGAGACATCTTCCCCAACATCAAGGCCCGGAGGCTGGGCGGCCGTGGCCAGTCTAAATATCCTTCCAGGGTGTGTGTGTGTGTGTGTGTGGGTGGGGTTCTCCAGAGGTTCTCCATCCTCATTCCAAAAAGACATTCAGCGAGGACTCTTAGGTGTCCGTCGGTGTGAATGTTGGGTGATATAGTATGACGGACAGGTCGCTCCTCAACGCGTTTCCTGTTGTCGGGCGGCGTTTGTGGGGCCGCACTTCCTGTCCGGCCCACAGGGGGCGCTGCAGACGGGTTCACCTCCTTGACCTCCTGCT
This sequence comes from Fistularia commersonii, assembly GCF_037954325.1. Classification (NCBI taxonomy): domain Eukaryota; kingdom Metazoa; phylum Chordata; class Actinopteri; order Syngnathiformes; family Fistulariidae; genus Fistularia; species Fistularia commersonii. The sequence continues at coordinate 387,608 of NC_141307.1, read as the reverse complement.
GACACGTACTGTTACAGTGGCATCAGGAGGAAGACCGTCCTCAACATGCCTCTGCTGCCCACGCTGGACCTGAAGAACGACCCGGTACACACACACACACACACACACACACACACATAGATACATATAAACACACACACACACACTCACCCCGCCCAGTCCCCAGGGAGTGTGTCCCCCCGGTTGTGCAGGCGGAGCTGACGGAGCTGGTGCAGACGTACAAACAGGAAGTGACGGAGGCGGCGTGCGAGCTGATCTGCGACTGGGCCCAGAAGATCCTGAAGCGCTCCTTCGACACGGTGGTGGAGATCGCCCGCTACCTGATCCAGGAGCACATCGTCAACCCGCGCTGCAGCCAGGCCGAGCTGGTCACCTCCACCGCCCTCGCCGGTCCGTGGCGGCCGCCGCACGCTTCACGCCGCGGGGCCGGCCGCTTCCTGTCTGACGCCGGCTGTTGTCTCCACCGCAGGCGGTCCCGCCAAGCCACACAAGGTCATCAAGAAGGCGCCGGTCAACTCCAAGGCTGACGGCGAGCCGCACGCCGACCACAAGGTGCCCGTCGACGTTTCCCGCGACATCGCGGTCCCGTTGCCGGCTGACCACTTCCTGTCCCTGCAGAGGGAACCCGGAGATCCTGCTGCTGCCGCCAGGCCGCCGTCCGGAGACAAGCCGGCGCCGTCGGCCAAGACGCCGTCGGCCAAGGCGGCGTCCACAGATGCGTCGCCGCCCTCGTCCTCCTCCTCCCTGCGTCCAGCGGTAGGTGGTGCGCCGGGGGGCGGGGCCCGCCGCCGTCGACCAATCAGTGATGGGCTGTGCCCGCAGGTGAAGGCCTTTATGAAGCAGCTGCCCCGGATCCTCCCGCGGAGCTCCATCCCCGATAAGACGCTGTCCGTCCGCTCCTCGCCGCCCTCGCTCGCGCCCAAAGACGCCTCTGGGGTCGGGGGGGCGTCCGGCCCCGGCGGCCCCGCCGCCGCCGCCGCTGCCGGTGGCAGCGGGGTCAAGGTCATCGCCATGGCGACGCTCCCCCAGCAGCAAGGCGGTCCGGTGCCGGTGATGATCCTGCCTCAGGGCTGCCTGTCCTACGAGCGGGAGAAGGTGACGCCGCGGCCCCCGACGCAGCCGCCGCCGCCGCCGCACGCCACCGCCGCCCCGACCCCGGTGGTCCAGAAGGCGCGGGGGACCCTCGGCAAGAGGCCGCCGGAGGCGGTGATGGCGGTCGGGGGCTCCGGAGCCCCTCCGGTCAAACGCAAGCGAGGTCGCCCCAGGAAAAACCGTGACGAGGCCCCGCTGGCCCCGGCCCCGGCCCCGGCCCCGGCCCCGCCCCCTCCGGCCCCGCCCGCCAACGCGCCCATCATCACCCCCCTGACGGGCGGCGTCATCCAGAAGGCTTCCTCCTCCTCCGCGACCTCCTCCTCGTCCTCGTCCTCCTCGGCCCAGCCCGTGCTGGAGCTGCTGATCCCGGAGCAGCCCGGTCTGGTGCTAAGCCCCGCCCCCCGGCTGCTGGAGCACCGCGGCGTGCTGGTGGGCGGAGCCTCCGAGGCCGAGCGCCACGGCCGGCCCCTGCTGCTGCTGTCCGGGGGGTCCAGCTGGGAGCTGGCGGCCGCCGGACGCACCCAGATGGTGGAGGTCATCCAGAAGGCCCCCAGGCCCGCCGTTCGCGGGGCCCCGCCCCCGCCGCCGCCGCCGCTCCTCCCCCTGCCCCGTCTGCACGCCGAGCGCGGCGAGGTGGAGATCACCCTCACCCCCGTGGAGATGCCCGCTCCGCCCCTCAAGGAGGAGCTCGCCGGCGCCGAGCCCCCGCCCTCCTCCTCGTCTTCATCCTCCTCCCGCTGCGAGGGCGTCTGACGGCCTCGCGGCTCCTCCCCCTCCCGGAGAACCCGCACGGCAGAACGTACGCCGACGCTTCTCCGGAGAACCCCTTCGGCGGGTTCCGCGTCCACGCCTTCCTCGACGCCTCGCTCCCGGAGACACGGCCTCCCGCGCATCCAACGCCGTCCGCCGCCCGCGTGCGCACGGGAAGCCAGCCGCCGCCGTGCTTCCTGTCCGGACAGGAAGCGGGGGGGAAGGTCCTCGTCCCGGCGTGCTTGTGCTTCTTGTCGTGTGCGCGGCCCGGTCCGAGTTCCACCGGGGAGGCGGGTTCTGACGGGCGCCGACCGATCACGGAAACGCTGCGCGGCGACGCCGGGTGTCGTGCGGAAAATCCAAGCGAGGAGATGCGGGCCGAACCGCATCGAGCCTCCGGAGTAGCGGACGGTTCCGCCAGAGACTCTAGAACCGGGCCGGCGCTGCGGTGCACGGGAGGTCCCGAAGGGGGTCACAGTTGAGGAGGAAGAAGTTTTGCGGGGACTTTGTGAGAACCGGCGGTAGCGGGAACCCAAAGTCCTCTTCCGGTCCGGGTTCGGGACATTCCCGCCACGGGGCCCGGTTCCGTGGGGTTCTGCGGGCCGGGCTCGGTTCCGCGGGCCGATCACTGTGGAGCCCGGCCCGCTCACAAACGGGTCGCATAATCAAGGATCGGGTTTGCGGGTAAGGGTCAGGGTTCGGGTTCGGGTTCGGCCCCCGGGAGCTTTTCAAAATAAAAGCCTCGGCGTCACAAACGACAAAGGCACTTTACTGTTCTTCTCCCGACCCGGCCCGGAGAAGAACATCCTCCGTCTCTCTGTGTTTGCTCCAAACCCGCCGGCTGCTTTTTTCATTTGTAGCTGTGTGTTTTGGCACTTTATGGCGTGTGTGGCGTGGAGGCGTCGGCCGGCGGAGGGGATCCGCGCGCACGCCGTCAATCGTCCGTGCAATGTGTGTTCGTCCCCGGGAGGAACACCGACAGACTCCGACCTCAATCTATTTTGCTACGGTGACCGACGGTGGAATAAAGGAAGTGACGTTGACGCTGTCAGCCTCCGCCTCTTCACTGTCCTCCATCCCATCCCATGTTTTCGTGACATTTCAGACAAAGTATTTTTTCACATCACAACAACAAAACAATAAACCTCGTGTCGTTTTTTTTTTTTTAATTCTTTTGTTTCCCTCTTTTTAACAAACACCACTTTTTTCACAGAAGTTTATCTTAAAACATTTTCAAGGCTTATCTTGCTGGGGGGGGGGATTCAGGAAAATACATACAATATTATCAATGATACAGTACATCGATTGACTATTTCCAGAAGAACTGATTTGGATCCGGATGGACAGAAAAATAAACAACAGCAGGAAGCGGAAGTGACCGTCACACCTGCGGGTTGGTCAAGTTGGCCGGACTGTGAGCGGAAGTGCGTCCCGGGGGCGTTTCAGAATGAAAAGTTTCACGGAATCCAGGCGGGTTGAGATGCGAGAGGTTTCTCTTGATGGTAAAAACTGCAAAGCGACTGGAGGACAAGGAGGGAAATAAAGGGAGGAAAAGATGAGAGTAACAATGACGGGGATCCGCCGTCGTTGTCGTTTCATTTCATTCCTGTCCAGATTATTTCACAATAACTCCAGCGAGATGAAGGAATTAGCGAATGAATGAATGAATCCGAGGTGTTTCAAGGCGATGCGCTGGAAGTTCCGGTGAAAAAAACAGAGAAAATCGTCATTTACGAGCGGCTTTTATTTTGTCAAGCCGCCGGAAGTTGTGTTCTTACTTACGAGTGGGTGCTTGACGGATAATTGCGTCACAGCTGCGTTAAAAGGCAGCCGAGCCGAGCGGAACCGAGCCGCGGCCCCGGGCCCGAGGACCGGACCGGACCGGACCGGACGGACCCGGAACCAACCAGACCCCCGAGCGAAGCGGCGTCATACAAGAACCCGAGCGGTACGTGTCCTCCTCCTCCCGGTGCTCCGGTGCTCCTCGCCGCCCCTGAATGAATCCATCCGCTCTCGAACACGTTCGTCCTGATGTTCTGAACGTCCCGGTTTTTCCGGTGCGGCGGAAAAACAAAACGACGAGCATCCGGATCCGAAAGTGACCCAAGAGGCCCAAACGGAACTTCCGGTTCGGCCTCGGTACCTTGTTCTCCTCCGAACCGGAAGTGGAGCCGTATCGTTTTGCTGACCTTTGACTCCGAAGAGCTCAGTCCAGAACCTTCTGTCCACGCTTGCGTTTGGAAGCGGTGACGTCATAACCCGGGGTTGCTGTGACGTGTCAAAGGGTAAGCACCTCCGGCCACGCCCACTTGTAGTTCTTTGGAGGTCGCTTGTAGTTCTTAGCGCCAGGTGAGGGTCAGGTGACCGGCCCAGGGTGATGCTAACGCTAACTGCTAGCCACCTGTCACACTCACTGAGGTGGATTGTGATGTCATTTGGAGGAGATGTTTCTGGAGAACCTGCGTGTTTGCACGGGCCAAGAAACACGGTAATAAGTTAGTGCATCGTAATAGTTATTGCATGTTAATGGTTTGACACTGGAGAGTGTGTGTGTGTGTGTGTGTGTGTGTGTGTGTGTGTGTGTGTGTGTGTGTGTGTGTGTGTGTGTGTGTGTGTGTGTGTGTGTGTGTGAGAGAGATAAACATCACTCTTGCCCCCTGCTCGAGTTCTTCTGCTTCGGTTCTTCTGCCTGGGCTTCCCATTCCCTGGAATGCTGGAAAATAAGCGTTTGTGTTCCAGGCGTCTCCATGGAAACGAGGGCTTTGTTTGCCTTTTGGTCTGATTTATGAGGAAAAAATCCTGGAGCCAGCAGGGTGTGTGTGTGTGTGTGTGTGTGTGTGTGTGTGTGTGTGTGTGTGTGTGTGTGTGTGTGTGTGTGTGTGTGTGTGTGTGTGTGTGTGTGTTCACCACCCACGCCTTAAATCTGAGGCAGCTGACATCTGGAACACATCTCTCACACACACACACACACACACACGCACTTGCTGCTTGTGTGATGACATCATACTCGCGTCCTGGGGTGGTGATGTCATCGCGGTCGACGCCCAGCCCTCTGACAGGTGGGTCGCCATGGCAACACCTCCAACCCCACGAGTAAATGTTTGCCGACTTCTCCGATCGGCTCATTGATCGAGGTGGCGTTGTCATGGAAACCGGCCGGTCTCCGATGGCGGCTAAAGTCTGACCCCTTCCCTCTCCTGTTCCCCCAGACGTTCCGGCTCCAAGATGGCCGACGCCCGGGTGTCCTTGTCGCCGGCGCTGCGGGCGCTGCACCTTAGCCCCGCCCCCTCGGCCCCGCCCACTCCCCCCGCCGCCTTCTCCTGCCCCTCCTCCCCCTCCAGCTCCTCCTCTTCCTCCTCCTGCTGCTCCGACAGCTCGTCCGGCCGCCGCGCCCCCCCCCTGCGGCCCCAGACGCCGCCGGCCACGTTCGTCCCTGGCGTCGGGCCCCCGTCCTCGCCCGGCGCCGGCCGCCGCAGCTCCAGCCCCGACGCCGGCGAAACCGAGCCCCGCACGCCCAGCTCGCCTTCGCACGCCGGCGACGAGACGGACCCGCCCGCCGGCCAAGGTGAATGCCGCACGGTTACCGCGGAAACGGAGGAAGAGCGGCCCGGGACAGGAAGTGATGTCGCGTGTGTTGTGGGTTCCAGTGATCGACCCGGAGGTGGCCCTGAAGGCCTGCCAGGAGGTCCTGCTGAAGGTCCAGCTCCAGAACCGGGACCCGCCGGAGGAGGACGACGGGGAGGAGAGGCAGCGGGCGGTGGCAGCGGCGGCGGCGGCGGCGCGGCAGGTGACCACGTCCAAGCAGTCATGGCTGCTCCGCCTGTTCGAGTCCAAGCTGTTTGACGTTTCCATGGCGATCTCCTACTTGTACAAGTCCAAGGAGCCCGGCGTGCAGGCCTACATCGGGAACCGCCTCTTCAGCTTCCCGGACGCCGAGGTGGACTTCTACCTGCCGCAGCTGCTCAACATGTACGTGCACATGGACGCCGAGGTCGGCGACGCCATCCGGCCCTACCTGGTGAGCGTCCGTTACCGCGGTAACCCCCTGCCGCCCGGCGCCCGCGGGCTAACTCCGGTCGTTTCCCGCCAGCTGCAGCGCTGCGGCCGCAGCATCGCCTTCTCGCTGCTGTGCGCGTGGCTGCTCGGCGCCGTTTCCTCCGACATGCACATCTCCACGCAGCGTCACTCCCGCGGCGCCAAGCTGCGCAAGCTCATCCTGTCCGACGAGCTCTCGGCGCCGCCCGCCGCCGGCCCCGCCCCCTCGCCGGCCCTCCGCCGACCCTGCGGCGGCGACGCAGAGGCCCCGCCCCCGGCCTCCCCGGCCCAGAGGACGCACCAAAGGTCCGAGTCAGACGCCGCCGCCGCCCTGCGACGCACGGGCAGCAACCCCAGGGGGGAGGCCGGCCACATGGAGGTGAGCGTCATGGCGGCAGCCATCTTTAATTACCTGTGCACCGGGTCAAAGGTCGTCCTGTCAGTCTGCATCCTATTGGCTGTCTGAGAGATGTTTCAGGTTGCTGCTGTGTGTGTGTGTGTGTGTGTGTGTGTGTGTGTGTGTGTGTGTGTGTGTGTGTGTGTGTGTGTGTGTGTGTGAAGGGCCAGGCGAAGTGTTGCCGTCCACTGCCTGTCTGTGGTGCTCGCCAACTGTTGGCGAGGCCGGGAGACCCACAGCAGGAAATGTCACTCCTGGTTGCCATGGTGACGACAGGAAGTTGGGCTGGGGGGGGCAACTGACACTGCAGGGGTTGGCAAAACCTACACACACACACAAACATTCTGAGACATACTTGCATTCACGCATTGATTTACTCACTCACACACACTCTCCATGGACACACGCACACAGTAGCAGACACACACACACACACACACACACCCAAACACCCTGTGTCAGACAAACACATACACACACACAGTGACAGACAGACACACATATACACACACACACATGCACACAGTGTCAGACAGATGCACACAGTCTCATACAGACACACACATACACACATGCACCCAGTGTCAGACACACATACACACACACACATTCATGCACACAGTGTCAGACACACACTCACATGCACACAGTGTCAGACAGACACACACACACATACATGCACACAGTCTCATACATACACACACATGCACACAGTCTCATACAGACACACACACACACATGCACACAGTGTCATACATACACATATACACACACACATGCACACAGTCTCATATAGACACACACACACATGCACACAGTGTGATACACACACACACACGTGCACACAGTGTCAGACATACACACACATACGCACACAGTCTCATACAGACACACACACACATGCAAACAGTGTCATACAGACACACATGCACACACGCACACACATGCACACAGTGCGATACAGACACACACATATGCACACAGTGTGATACAGATACACACACACTCACACACACATATGCACACAGTGTGATACAGATACACACACACTCACACACACACATGCACACAGTGTGATACAGACACACACACACATACACACAGTGTGATACAGACACACACACACATGCACACAGTGTGATACAGATACACACACACTCACACACACACATGCACACAGTGTGATACAGACACACACACACACACATACATGCACACAGTCTCATACATACACACACATGCACACAGTCTCATACAGACACACACACACACATGCATACAGTCTCATATAGACACACACACACATGCACACAGTGTGATACACACACACACACACACACACACGTGCACACAGTGTCAGACATACACACACACATACGCACACAGTGTCAGACATACACACACACACATGCAAACAGTGTCATACAGACACACATGCACACAGTGTGATACAGACACACACACACTCACACACACATGCACACAGTGTGATCCAGACACACACACACACACTCACACACACACATGCACACAGTGTGATCCAGACAGGGCAATAATAGAAGTAGTGGTTTCATAAAGGCCGAGCAGATTGGAGGGTCGGACCATTTTTTGGAATATTTTTTTGGAAAACCCCTTTTTTTGTGGAGGACTTGGTACGACCCGGCCTCATCAGACCCCCGGCTTCATGGAGTCTGAGGCTCCTGCTGTCCTTGTGGACCATGTCCACCCTGTCCACCCTGTCCACCCTGTCCACCCTGTCCACCTTGTCCACCTTGTCCACCTTGTCCACCTTGTCCACCATGTCCACCATGTCCACCATGTCCACCCTGTCCACCATGTCCACCCTGTCCACCATGTCCACCTGTCCCCTCAGGCGGAGCGTCTGGCCCCCCAGCGGGCCTTTGTTCGCTCCTTGCTGGCCGTGGGTCGACGCCTGGCCTCGCTCTCCTCCAAGGAGCAGAAGACCCAGCGCCTGGCCTCGGAGCTGGCCCTCCTCAACCTCCGGCTGCCGGCCCGAGTCTGGCTGCCCACGGCCACCAGGAGCCAGCAGCACCACGTCTGCAGGATCCCTCACTGCCAGGCCGTGGTCCTCAACTCCAAGGATAAGGTGAGGAGAAGGGGAACCTGGGCGGGCTTGGACCGGAGGACCCTAGAGAACTAGGATTTTAGAAGTCAGACTGGAGAACCTGTAGAGAACCAGGACTGGAAAAGCAGGACTTTTGAACAAAGGCTGTAGAGCCTGTGGACGACAAGGACTTGAAAAGCTGCTGAGAACTGACTACCTCTCATCCAAAACTGAGATTGCGGAAGCCATCGAGAACCCGGACTTCAGAGACCATCCAGACCAGAGTTTTTAGAACCTGCCGAGAACCAAAACTTTGGAACCCGTGGTGAACCGAGACCGCGGATGGAGATGATACGGAGAACCGACTCTTGAACCTGTCCCCCCAGGCCCCCTACATCCTGTACGTTGAGGTCCTGGAGTGCGACAGCTTCGAGACCAGCGCGGTTCCCGAGCGGATCCCGGAGACGAGGATACGTACGTCGCGTTCTTCCGAGAACCTGGATGGTGGCGCGGCGGCGGAACCCCAGCACCGTGGCTCAGCCTCGGGCGGCGATGACCATGATGACGACGCCTGGGCCACAGACGACCTGGGGCTGCTGCAGGTGGAGGTCAGGCACTCAGTAGGGACTCCTTTACAGCATGTTGTGAACTCTAGCACCTTGGAAGGAACTATGTAGGGACTCTAGCACCTTGTGAGCAACTTTTGCAACTCCTGAGGGACTCAAGCACTTCCTTAGGGACTCGTTATGGACTCTACAACCTTGTAAGGGACTCATTATGGACTCTACAACCATGTTAGAGCTCCATAGGTACTCTGGCACCTTGTAAGGGACTCTAGAACCTTGTAAGGGACTCTAGTATCTCATTAGGGACTCTGTAGGGACTCTAGCACCTCGTGAACAACTTGTGCGACTCCCTAGGGACTCAAGCACTTCCTTAGGGACTTGTTATGGACTCTACAACCCTCTTAGGGACTCTGGCACCTTGTAAGGGACTTAAGCACCTTGTCAAGGACTCTAGAACCTTGTAAGGGACTCTGGCACCTTGTAAGGGACTCTAGCATTTCATTAGGGACTCTGTAGGGACTCTAGCAACTTGTGAGCAACTTGTGCGACTCCTGAGGGACTCAAGCACTTCCTTAGGGACTCGTTATGGACTCTACAACCTTGTAAGGGACTCATTATGGAATCTACAACCATGTTAGAGACACATAGGTACTCTAGCACCTTGTAAGGGACTCTGGCACCTTGTAAGGGACTCTGGCACCTTGTAAGGGACTCAAGCACTTCTTTGGTGACTTGTTAGGATTCTAGCCCCTTGTTAGCGACTGGTTATGGACTCTACAACCATGTTAGAGACTCATAGGTACTCTAGCACCTCCTTAGCTACTAGTTAGGCTTCTAGCACCTTGCCAGGGACTCATTAGAACCTCTAGCAGCTCATAAGGGACTCTGCTCAAACTGCTCATTATGGCCTCATTAACATCTCCATCCCCTCATTAGCGCCTGGTTCTAAACCTCACACCTTCTTATGAAGCCGTTACAACACGTTAATGACTTGTTATCAGCTCCTTGTTAACAGCATCACACAACTTATGACTAACTAAAACCTAGCTAGCAGGTTCTCCGGCCCATTAAGCTTGTTACCAGCTGGTTATGGACTTGTTGATTACTTATCAGCTTGTTAGCACCTCCTTCAAAGCTCACTGAGAACCTACTCCAGGACTTGTTAACTCCTGGTTAGGGAGCTGACCTTTGACCTTCACAGGGGAACATGACATTATAATAATTTGTGTGTGTGTGTGTGTGTGTGTGTGTGTCAGGGGGAGGCTCAGACCAGCTGCAGTGACAACATCAGCCAGTTCTCGGTGGAGAGCATCACCAGCCTGGAGAGCAAGGAGCCCGTCTTCATCGCAGCTGGAGACATCAGGTACACACACACACACACACACACACACCTTCAGATGGAATACACAGCATGTTTATATATATATATATGTGTGTGTGTGTGTGTTCAGGCGGCGTCTGTCGGAGAACCTCGCCCACCCCCCCACCTCCTTCAGGAGGGACCCTGAGGATCCCTCAGCCGTGGCCCTCAAAGAACCCTGGGAGGAGAAAGTCAGGTGTGTGAAGCTCCACCCACCTATGATGTCATCAAGCCCGGGCTCACACAGGCGTGCATGTGTGTGTGCACGTGTGTGTGTGTGTGTGTGTGCAGGAGGATCAGGGAGGGTTCTCCGTACGGACACCTGCCCAACTGGAAGCTTCTGTCCGTCATCGTGAAGTGTGGAGATGACCTTCGTCAGGAGCTTCTGGCCTACCAGGTTCTCCGGCAGCTGCAGGTACGGGAGTCCTCCTGCTGCCCCGGGTTCTGGAGGTTCTCCATGACGGAAGGTGTTGTTCTCCATGTGTCTGCAGTCCATCTGGCAGCAGGAGCGCGTCCCCCTGTGGATCAAACCCTACAAGATCCTGGTGATGTCCTCAGACAGCGGCATGATCGAGCCCGTCCTCAACGCCGTGTCTCTGCACCAGGTGAGGAGACCTCCCGGACCTCCTCGCTCCGTAGCGGGGCGGGAGGACCTCCTGGCCCCCGGCTGATGCTGGATCTCCTCAGGTGCGGAAGCAGAGCCAGCTGTCCCTCCTGGACTACCTCCTGCAGGAGCACGGCAGCTTCACCACCGAGGCGTTCCTCACCGCGCAGAGGAACTTCGTCCAGAGCTGCGCCGGCTACAGCCTCATCTGCTACCTGCTGCAGGTGAAGGACAGGTGAGCCGTCGCCATGGAAACCCCTCCTCCGGGCCCCTCCCCTCCCTGACTCCGGGTCGCTCCTCCAGGCACAACGGGAACATCTTGCTGGACTCTGAAGGCCACCTCATCCACATCGACTTCGGCTTCATCCTGTCCAGCTCCCCGAGGAACCTGGGCTTCGAGACCTCCGCCTTCAAGCTCACCGCCGAGTTCGTGGACGTGAGTGGAGCCCCGACCTTCTCGCGGGGTCACCAACCCCCCTCCCTCACCTGTGTGTGTGTGTGTGTGTGTGTGTGTGTGCGTGCAGGTGATGGGCGGCCTGGACAGCGACATGTTCATCTACTACAAGATGTTGATGCTCCAGGGTCTGATCGCAGCTCGCAAGCACATGGAGAGGGTTCTCCAGGTGGTTGAGATCATGCAGCAAGGTGGGGCGCACACACACACACACAAACACACACACACCGGGTCGGTGGTCCAGAAACCCGTGACGCCCTGTCTCGTATCTCCAGGTTCTCACCTGCCCTGCTTCCACGGTACCAGCACCTTCCGCTGCCTGAAGGAGCGCTTCCACATGTCCCTGACGGAGGAGCAGCTGCAGGTGCTGGTGGAGCAGCTGGTGGACGGATCCATGCGCTCCATCACCACCAAGCTCTACGACTCCTTCCAGTACGTCACCAACGGCATCATGTGACCAGGAGAACCTCAGGAGAACCTCAGGAGAACCCCAGCCGCTTGCAGGTGGAGGAGGAACCCCCGTGGCCTGAAGAGCCGCGGTTCTCCTGGACTTCCAGAAGTGGCGTTCCCCGCTGAAGCTCCGCCCACTCCCCCCGAATCAACCAAAGGGAACGTCTGAAGGAACCCGTGGACAACCTTGGTAGAACGCTCGGCTCTCCTTGGACCTCCGACGGCCTCCTTGGAAAACCCCAGAACCCCGGACAGCGTTCCGGCCTCGCTCCACGGAATGCCCGAATAACCCGCATGCTAGCTTGCTAAATGTTAGCATCAGGCTGAGGATGCGCTGGCAGACATTCTTCTTCTTCTGGGCTGAAGGTCTAGCATGTCGTGCTAGACGGGAACTAGCGCGTGTTCCCAGGAGAAAACGACCATTTGGACAAAGGTGTCGGAACGTTCGCGGCCGAGCTCCTCGTTCACTTCCTGTTTATATGTTTGCTACACGTACTATGCTAAGGATGCTAATGCTAACAAACTGTACAGTGTTTGATATGACAGAACGCCAGCGGAGCGTGCACTCCTTGGATCTGTTTCTCCAGCTGAGCCAAAATGGCCGCCGGCGCCGCAACAACAACCACTAACTGTATTTAAGTGTTTCCTGTCCGTTACATTGGGCGCGTATTTAACGCCCGTCACCCTCTGATTGGCCGACCCGTACATTCCTGTGACGCCGCCAATCAGGGTTTCTTCATAAGCTAACGTAACTAGAAGGTTCTGACGTTGGAAACGGTTAGCGTGACTTTATTCCAGCTAGTTAGCACATTTGAAATTGGCTAACCCTCCGAGGGCTGGAATCATGATGCTTCACTTTGCTAATCTGGATGTTTATGCTAATATGCTAACATGCTAATTTGTCAGGCAACCTTTTTATTCACTGGTGCCTTTTATTTGTCAGGCATGAAGATCAAGCTAATATTGGCTCGCAAAAACAAAACCAGAATTTGTGGAGGAAGCTTAAACTGGAATGATGTCCAATCTCGTTTCCCCGGCGACCAGAAGGAAGTTTTTGTTTTTTTTTATAGCTCAATTTAAACTCAAGTGTGAAAAGCGCAGCTCGGTCAAACCACTCATCTGGCTAACTTACTAGCTTAGCCTGTAAAGATGTGACTGAAGTTTAGCAGCTAGTTAGCGATTAGCCTCCTGTGACTTCCTGTCCATGTGAACCTGTTTGTTTGTTTGAGATAAAAATGGCTGCCTTGAGATGAAACGAAGGTACCAACGAATCAATGCAACCCGAGGGACGCCGCCGCTCTCCAGGCTCCGCCCCCTCAGCCGCCGCCAGAAGTGCAATTGCAGATGCCCCGCCCCCGTGCTTCCTGCCCCGAGGGGGCGGGGCCTGTTTGATGATTGACAGGAAACTAAAGATCAAAGAGCAAAACACCCTCGGCTTCTGGAGTCTGTCGGCTAACGTGCTATCGTGCTAACAACGGTGACTCTCCCCCGTTGACGCCTCACAGCAGGATGGTAAAGATATTCTTATCCTGTTAATGATAGGGCCTGAACTAGTTATTGCCCGGTAATACTAGTTATTGGTGAATATTCCCGGTGTGGAGGTGAGAGGGAGAGCGGGGCCACGGCTGGAATTACACTTTATTATTAAACTGCAGGATTTCACAACAAAACTTAGAAATAGTTTTTGGACAGCGGGAGGAAGACGGAGAGCCCGGTCCGCCGGCCGAGACCCTCGACCCCGCCGGGCGGGACCGGTTCCGGGCCCGTGGCGAGCAGACGGGTGACGGAGAAGCGGGGAGAACCTCAGCGGAGCTCCTGCTGGATTAGAAGGTAAGAGCATCTTCACTCCGTCTACAGCAGCACACAGTCCGAGTCCTTGTCCCGCCTCCTGGCTCCGCCCTGAAGCGCCCCCTGACCTCTGACCTGCGGGGGAAACACGGCGGCGGTGAGCGGAACCTCCCGGGGACGGCGGCGGGTCGGAGGGCGAGCCACTGACCTGCGGCGCCGGCTGCTGCGGGCCCTGCGGCGCCCCCTGCTGCTGGTACTCCTCCTGCTGCAGCTGGCGGGCCAGCTCCAGGTCGCTGAGCGGCGCCGCCGTCACGCCGTCCTGCTGCTGCTGCAGGGACACGGCCACCAGGTAGTCCTGACACACACAGCCCGGGTTACACCACGACGCCGACGGGCGGGCGGGCGGGCCCGCGGGCCGGCGCTCCGCCCCCTCACCTGCTGGATCTGCCTCTGCTGGTCGGCGGCGGGGGGCGGGGCTCTCTGCGGCGGGTGGCACAGGCGGAAATGGGCGTCGCAGAAGTTGCCGTCGCCCTCGACGTTGTGGAGAGACTCCCAGACCAGAGCCTCCTCCTGCAGGAAGCCCTGGTCCGTCACCAGCAGGTACAGGTGGCCCTGAGGGACGCCGGCACCTTAGCATGCCACCCATCTCCATGGCGACACTGCACGTGTGTGTGTGTGTGTGTGTGTGTGTGTGTGTGTGTGTGTGTGTGTGTGTGTGTGTGTGTGTGTGTGTGTGTGTGTGTGTGTGTGTGTGTGTGTGTGTGTGTGTGTGTGTGTGTGTGTCCACCTTGTGTTTGATCATGGTACTGAAGTGGTTGTTCCTGAAGAAGACGGACAGCTCCCCCTCCGTCGCCGTGGCGTTGAGCTCGCACAGGCCATGGTACGACAGCTGCGTCGCCGTCGACTCCAGGAACTGCTCCGCCGCCAGAGCTGGTCACACACACACACACACACATTTACTGCTGTCTTCCAAATTGCTTACGTGTGTGTGTCTCACCTTCGCTAACTTGGCTGCTATCAGCTGAATGTTTGTAGTCAATGATCTTCTCCACTAGCTGGTTGTAGCTCAGCTTCCCCACCGAGGCCATCGTCTCGGGGCTCTGCGCACACACACACACACACACACACACACACACACACACACACACACACACCCAAGAACAGGAGCAGAGGTGAATGCGGCATGCCGCAGGTGGCTAGGAGGGATGCTAGCCCACTAGCCCACCTGCGGGTCGAGCAGCCAGCCGTGGTACAGCGGGATGTCCAGCAGGTCGAACACGATGCACTCAGGCGTGTACTCGAAGTCAGCCACGCCCGTGAAGCGCACGTTCACATCCAGGCCTGTAGACAGCTTGGGCAGCACCGCCATGGCGTCACTCATGTTCTGACACACACAAACAGGATTTGTAGGCTCTGATTCTCCAACACTTTAGTGTGTGTGTGTGTGTGTGTGTGTGTGTGGACATGC
Source organism: Fistularia commersonii (assembly GCF_037954325.1). Classification (NCBI taxonomy): domain Eukaryota; kingdom Metazoa; phylum Chordata; class Actinopteri; order Syngnathiformes; family Fistulariidae; genus Fistularia; species Fistularia commersonii. Next base: position 372,579 of record NC_141307.1, on the reverse strand, counting down.
ACACCTGCTGGAAGTTGAGCTCCATCCCATCCGTCTTCTCCCTGGGCATCACGGACAACACACATTCCCCTGTGGTGTGACACACACACACACACACACAACAGAAGCAGGTCATGTGACTGTTGTGGGGCCGCAGGCGGCAGCTGATTGGCTAGAAGGGAACTCACCCAGGTGGGCCATCAGGTCCTCAGTGGTGACCACCTCTGTCTGGGCGGGAAGCTTGGCCTGCACACACACACACACACACACACACACGTGAGATTGTGAGGTCACCTGTGGCGAGCAGCAGCAGCAGCAGCAGGAGGAGGAGGTCCACCTTCCAGCGCAGGAAGAGGGTGTTCATGATGGCGAGCAGAGGACAGGGTCCGTTCTCGCTCTGCGTGATGATGGGCGTCTTCTTCTCCTTCCATGTGATCCACTTCACCAGGTAGTACGCCGGCGTGCAGGGAGCGGTGGCGGCGCCGCCTGTGGACAGAGGAGGAGCTGCGGTGACCGAGGACGCGGCGCCCGGAGGTGCACGTGAGCTCCAGAGGAGCGGGGAGGTCTGCGGGACGCACCGACCGCTTCCTCCCTGAGGACGGGGACCTCCGTGGACGGGGACCGGGCCTCGGCGCCCGGGGCCGAGCAGGACGAGGACTGGCCGTCGTCGGCGTCCAGGGACGTCCCCGTCACCGTGACGACGTCCGACAGCTCCAGGCTGGGGAGGGAGAAGGAGGCCGAGTCGCTGGAGCCGCCCGCCGTCGCCGCCGAGAAGCTGTCGTCCAGATCCGCGTCCGAACCTGCGAGAAAAGTCCGGCACGGTTCAGGACTGGCACGCGAGGATGAGGAACGGCGCCGAGCTTCGGGCCGTTCCACTTCCTCCCGCGGGGGTCGGAGGTCACTCACGTGGCTCGGCGGCGTCCCCCGCTGGCGTGACGTTTCCCGGCGGGGAAGACGGCGGCTCCACCACCGGCGAGCCGTCCGTCCCGTTGCTGCTCGGGGGCTCAGATTTGACCTCTGACCTCTCTGCTGTCACCACCAGCTTCTTGGCAGGCGGCGACTCCTCGCCGGCGCCCGCTGTGGCGGCCGCCGTGTCCGCCATGTCCACCCGAGGCTCTGCTGGCAGAGGCGTGAGGGAATCGCTCAGCACGCCGCTCCCAGGCCGCGCCGCAGCCGCCGGGCGCTCTCTCTGCTCGACATGAACCCGGCCTCACGGGGAGTCCCGGACCCTCGCCGCCCGGACCCGCCCAGGACCTGGGACCGAGGACGCAGAACATTCAGGAAGTGACATCATCACGTCAGGTGGGTGTCGCGCCACCCCTCGCCCCCCCTGAAGAAACCGAGGACAGATGGAGCGGTTCTGTCCCCGAGGGGCACGGCGGCGGACTGCGGGCCTTTTGTTCTGCAGCCAATCGGAGACGAGCACCGGCCCTATGAGGATCTTTGTTCCCTGGAGAACAAACGGCATTCAGTCTATGCAGAAACCATGGAAACAGAGGGGGGAAAGAGCAAACTATGCTCAGCTATCTCGCGGGAGGAGGCTCAGTCAGATGATAAAATGAAGTATTCCCTCTGATTCCCCTGGGAGGTAAAAACCAGCTTCCGGTCAACGCACGTCCTCACAAGATGGCGCTGGTGTTCCGCATCCGGTCCGCCGGATAAACATGCGATGACGTCACGCTAACCGGAGCGGCTAACAAAACAAACCGCTGTGCTTGTGCGTGTGTTTGCGCCTCCCCTGACGTGACCTCAATGCCGGAGACGCGGCGGCTGTGTTTTTGTTCCGGTCTGGCGGAACTCGGTGACCGAGCAGCCGCGGACCCGACCCGCGGGTCCCGAACCGGGACCGGAACCCCCGCGCCCCCCACTCACCGGGCAGTAATCTCCTTTGTAGCGGATGAGCTAGCTTCTGCAAGGCTAACAGGTTAGCTCCTGTTAGCTCGGCTCCCAGAGCGCCGAGAGCCCCACCTCCAGCGGGTTCCGGTACCGGACCGAGCGGGCCACCTCACCGGCACTGGGAACCGTAGTCCCGGCCAACTCTCGGAAGAGTTCCAGGTCCGGAATCTGCGCTGGTTCCGGGGCTAGCGGTCCACTCAGCGGCCAGCTGACTGCCCTACGGCCACGCCCACTGCTGGCTGTTACCACATCCGGGCCCTTTGGTGACGTCACATCCGGGCCCTCACAGCGAGAACTTCCAACCGTTTCAATTTTAATCGAGTCGCGCATGCGCAAGAATTTGATCACAAAAATTCCTGAATGAAAGTAAATATTTTTGAAGTTTGTATTCCAAAACGGCTTCAAACAAAAATCGTTAACTATTTTTATTTTATAGGATTTCAGCGCCTCCAAGCAGGTCTAAAGAATTATTCTAAATTGATTCTCAGGCTGTTAGGTGAATAATTAACCCCAAAATCTGTAGTCTGTCACACAAAGCCCCTTTTAAACATAAAATAATCAAATCTTCACAAAACACTTCATCCACGTCAACGTGTGACGCATTTACTCATTCGAACCACTGCGTGTCGCTGTTGTTCGGTTTGCGGAGCTGCAGAACCTTCAAAACCACCTGCGAGAAGGTGAAAATCCTACTTTTAACGCATGAAAACCGAGCTTGTCGTGTTTTGACGTAAAATACCGAAGACAAACTGTGACGCTGATTCAGGGGCCAGAGGTCCAGGGACCCCATGGAGGCAGCAAGGAGAAAGATGTCGGAGCTGTGTGTGTGTGTGTGTGTGTGTCTGGACCTGTTTCATCTGGTCATGCTCGTTGACAAACCTTATGAGTCAGAAGGTTGTCCCGCCTTGAAATGCTGTAAACATGCACTTCTTTGGCAACTGTGTGCGTGTGTGTGCGTGCACGCGCCGTGTCTATGAGTTTATACACACTCGTTTGTTCAACACTGTGTGTGTGTGTGTATGTGTGTGTGGGTGTTGGTGCAAGCAGCAGGTTGCAGCCTGTTTTACCCCACCTTGCTGGGAAGTCAAGGTCGCCGTGGTAACGGGGCGGGGCGTGTCTGGCCCACTCACACGGCGAGGCGTCGGTACAGGTGAGCTGTGGGAGTGTGGCGGCGGCGGCAGCGGCGGCCATGATGTCTGCAGGTGCGTCCTGGAGTGTCAATAAAGTCCGGAAGGCCGAGGGAGAAGACGACGACGACGACGCCGGACGAGCCGTGACCTCTGACCTCACAGACGCGTCCTGTCCGGGAGCAAACGACCAAGGGAACCTTCCAGACCTTCTCCAGGAAACAGGAAGTGATTTTATTTATGTTTAGTCAGCACCTTTGGAGACACTTACAAATCTGATGATGTTGTTTAAGACTCTCTTGGATTGAGCCTGAGGGTTACTTTGTGTGTGTGTGTGTGTGTGTGTGTGTGTGTGTGTGTGTGTGTGTGTGTGTGTGTGTGTGTGCAGGTGGTCCACCATGTTGGAACCTCCTCCTCCTGGAGGCCCCTCAGGTACCAGAAGTTAGCTTAGCCTCCTCCAGGCCGGCAGACGCTGCTGCTGTCGCTCCTCACCGTGTACTTGTACTCTCGGGTATTTGTTGTACTTCAACCTCCACAAAGTACTCTGTGCTTCATCTGTCTTTCTAAAGTACTTTCTTCTGCCACCCAAACACCTTTGCAGGCTACGGGCTTCGTCGATTGCTGTCACACTCATCCTTCCATCCACTCCTTTCCGTCCTTCCTTCCGCTGTGCTTCATCACATGGACGGCTCCGGCCTGCTAGCTGGGTTTACAGCAGCTAGCTTACGAGACGGGAATTAGCAGAGCGCTGCGCTGTGTAGCTATCAGCTAAAGTCAAGATGCTAACTAGCGATGAGGAACCTAGTTCTAGCTGTCTGTTTGAAGCGAGTTAACGCCAACGATCCGGCGGCCGGTTAAATCAGCTAACTGGCTAACAGGATACATGGCCGCTAGCTGACTAGCGAGTTAGCCGAACCTAGCCAGCAGGTGGTAGCTAACTAACTAGCTACCCAAAACAATTGACACACTGAGGAAGAACGTGTGAGACGAAGGTCCCGCTCCTCTTCGCTTCTTCTCGCTCCTCCTCAGAGGAAGATGCTGGAGAAAACAGTTGCGTCGCCACGGCAACCACAGCCACCCACTGTACAGGTGTAAAGGAGGCGGGCGGGCGTCAGCTGGACGCTGCAGACGTCCAGGACCAAGGTGAGGAAGACCAGGAGGGTGAGGAGGTCCAGGAGCAGAAGGAAGACCAAGACCCAAAGGGGGACGGAGAGCAGCAGGACAGAGGCAGGGAGGAAGACCAGGCAGGTACGGGGTCACATGACACCCCTCTTCCTGTCCCACCTGGCCTCCTGGCCGCCGACTTCCTGTCCCACCTGACTTCCTGTCCTCTGGTCCTCAGGTGCCTACGATGTCCAGGCTGAGCCTCAGACGCCGTCCAGTTCCAGACCAGGTGAGCACACGCACACACACACACACACACACACACACACACACACATACATACACTCTGCTCGTACACTGACAGTCTATGACATCACTTCCTGTTTCCAGCCCCGCCCACTAGCCTGCGGCTGTCAGGGTCACGACCCGGGAAGAAGAAGGTTCTGGTTGCTCCAGTGCTCAGTTTGTCCTTAGGTGTTCACCACACACACACACACACACACACACACACACACACACACACACACACACACACACACACACAGAGGAAATGTCAGCGTGTGTGTGTCCAGGCCGTAGTGAGACCCTGCTGTCGGACGAGGCCCCCGCCTGCTTCCTGTCCCCGTCGCCGGAGGATGAGGACGACGGCGGTCTGGACTTCGACCTGGACGCCATGGACACGCCGTCGGACAGCGAGTCGCTGCCGTTCGCCGACGGCGTCCTGGACCTGGAAGGTGAGAGGTCAGAGGTCAGAGGGGTCCTAGCTCGCCGTCTGACGTCGCCGTCTCCCCCGTCAGACGACCTGCGGCGCCTGGACGTGGCGTGCGGCAGCGGCGGCCCCGGGGCCCTGGAGCGCGAGGACACGGTGGACCCGTCCGGCACCAGGTGGCGCCGCTTCTCCACCGGCGAGCCGCCGCAGGTCAGCCGCGTCAACATGAGCGTCCTGGAGCCGTTCCTCAGGGTGCTGGCGCACGGGGGTGAGCCCGGCGTCGTGATGTCACTTCCCCCCCCCCCCCGCCCTCGCCGCCCCTCACCCTCCCCGTCCCCACCCAGGTTACTACGGAGACGGGAACGACATCATCGTGTTCTCCTCCTGCTACCTGCCCGAAAACAGCCTGGAAAACTACCGCTACGTGATGGACAACCTGTTCAGGTGAGGAGGGGGCGGGGCCGGAAGGTGACCCCGCCGACCTCTGACCTCTGACCTCCGGCCCCAGGTACGTGGTGGGGACCCTGGAGCTGATGGTGGCGGAGAACTACGTGATCGTGTACCTGTGCGCCGGCGGGCAGAAGGACCGGCTGCCGGGGATCGGCTGGCTCAGGGAGTGCTACGCCGCCATCGCCCGACGGTACGCCGAGCTCTCGCCGCGCTGTCGTCATGGTTACCGATCCCCGCGAGGCCCCGGAGGTCGACTTCCCGTCTGAGGTCGAGATCCCGCAGAGACCCGCGTGCACTTCCCTGATCGGCCTCCGGGGGCGGAGCGGCGCCGACGCCCCGCTGCCCTGGATGTTCTAGACTAAGAGCTGCGGCCTTCAAGGAGCAAAGTTCTCCCTTCAGCCCCTTATCTTGGTCCCTGTGGACTCTCACCTCCTCCACCTTCTCCTGCCAGTCAGCTGCAGTACCAGCGTGTCAACACAGGAGGACGTCAGATCTTCTCTGCACTTACCAGGCCTCTGTGTGTGTGTGTGTGTGTGTGTGTGTGTGTGTGTGTGTGTGCAGGCTGAGGAAGAACCTGAAGGGTCTCTACCTGGTTCACCCCACCTGGTACATCAAGGCTCTGGTCACAGTCATCAAACCCTTCATCAGGTCAGGAGCTCCTCTTCTTCTCCTCCTCTTGTCCTCCATGGGTGTGGAGATGAAGGTCAGCGATGGATGTCTTCTTCTCCTCTTCTTCAGCTCCAAGTTCAGCAGGAAGCTGAGGTTCGTGGACAGCCTGGAGGAGCTGGGCCGCCTCGTCCCCACCGAGTACGTGCAGATCCCTGCCTGCGTCCGCCAGTGAGTGACACACACACATACACACACACACACACACACACACACACACACACACACACACACACACACACACACACACACACACACACACACACACACACGCGCCTGGCTGTATCTGATGATGTCACCGCTGCAGGTATGACCTGAGCCTGTCCCGGTGAGACGCTCTGAGCCTCCAAGGCCTCGCGAGGAACCGAGGAACCCGCGGAGGAGGAAGGGCTCGTCTGCCTGAAGATGGCCGACGCCGGAGGCCTCGTCCGAGGGCGGGAGGTCTTCTGCTCCTGAATAAACTCCAGAAGGTTCTTAGTCTGCATGTGAGTCTTTGGGACGGCCGGGGTTGGAGAGGAGGTGCTGGAGGTCCTGCTGGAGCTTCTGCAGCTCCTCTCACCTGCACACACCTCCAGGAGGAGGCCAGGGGAAACTGCAGGCATTCATCCCACACAGGAAGCCCCCCCATGTGTGTGTGTGTGTGTGTTGTAGTGTGTGTGTGTGTGTGTGTGTGTGTGTGTGGACACAGCGGCTGCACAGGAAATGGGTCCTGACAGGAAGGAAGTGAGGTCTGCTGAGGAAACTCCATAAACAGGAACCCAGAGGAGGCGCAGTGAGAGCGTGTGCTTCCTGCTGCAGCTCAGCGAGGAGAAGCCGTCCCTGAAGGTCCACCACCAGCCCCGACCACAGGGGGCGCCCCGGACCTTCTGTCTGGACCTTCTGAAGGGGCTTCCTGGAGAACATCTGGGAAGAACCTGAGCGGAGCTCTCTGATTGGCTGGGGTTCTCCGCAGGGCTCCCCGTGTTCAACCCGAACCCGACCGCGTGAAGTCTCCTCTGTGGAGCCCCTGAAGCTCCACATCTCCATGAAGACATCAGTCCTCCATCAGCAGGACCTTCTGGACCCTCTGAGGATCTCATACATCAGCAAGGTTCAACAGCAAGCCCCCCCCCCCCACACACAGGCATCATTTCCTCCAAAGAGCTCGTCTCCATGACAACACACACACGCACACATACCCTTCATTCTTGGACCGTGACCTTTGACCCCGGGACCGGCGTGGGGGTCCACCCAGATGGAACCGGGCCGCGGAGAAGCAGAGAAGAACGAGGAGCTCCTCCTCTGCCTCACTTTCTTCAGGGTCATGGTTGTAGGTTTCCACAGGTCCCCTGCTTGGTAATACAAGAAACAACACACACACACACACACACACACACCCTGGCCCCAGATGCTAAGCCCCGCCCCCGGTTCCCACTCCGTCAGTGTGTCAGAAATGCTGCTTTCCAGATGCTTGTAATAAAATCGCTGACGTGGACAATGTTCAGGTTCTCACACACACACACACACACACACACACACACACACAGAAATACACATATTTCACACACGATACATAAACACATAATACACACACGACTTACACGTGGACAAAATACACACATAATACACATGTATTACACAATACCACACATTATACGTACTCACACATCCTCACACACAATGTACAAACAATACACACACACACACACACACACACACACACACACACACACACACACACACACACACACAAGACAGCTGACAGGCAGCAGAGTTAACTGCTTAAACCGTTAGCATTTGAGCTTTGCACATTCATTGGGAGCTAATGTTTTAGTAGCAAAAAGCTAATATTAGGTAACAATGAGCTAGTATCAATGACAGTGAGCTAATGTTTTAGCCATCGTGAGCTAATATTCATGTAACAATGAGCTAATGTTAATGGCACTGAGCAAATGTTTTAGCTTCAAAAAGCTAATGTTTGTGTAACAAAGAGCTAATATTAATGACAGTGAGCTAATGTTTTAGCAGCAAAAAGCTAATATTCGTGTAACAAAGAGCTAATATTAATGACACTGAGCAAATGTTTGGCAGCAAAAAGCTAATATTCATATAACAATGCGCTATTGTTAATGACACTGAGCTAATGTTTTAGCAGCAAAAGGCTAATATTCATGTGACAATGAACTAAAGTTAATGTCAGTGAGCTAATGTTTTAGCAGCAAAAGGCTAATATTCATGTGACAATGAACTAATGTTAATGTCAGTGAGCTAATGTTTCAGCAATCGCGAGCTAATATTCATGTAACAATGAGCTGATATTAATGACAGTGAGCTAATGCATTAGCAGGACAAAGCTAATATTCATGTAACAATGAGCTAATGTTAATGAGAGTGGGCTAATGATCTACCAGCAAAAGGTTAATATTTATATAACAATGAGCTAATATTAATGACACTGAGCTAATATTTTAGCAGCAAAAAGGCTAATATTCTTGTTACAATGAGCTAATGTTAATGACACTGAGCAAATGTTTCGGAAGTAAAAAGCTAATATTCGTGTAACAATGAGCTAATATTAATGATGAGCTAATGTTTTAGCAGCAAAAGGCTAATATTCATGTGACAATGAACTAATGTTAATGTCAGTGAGCTAATGTTTCAGCAATCGCGGGCTAATATTCATGTAACAATGAGCTAATATTAATGACAGTGAGCTAATGCATTAGCAGGACAAAGCTAATATTCATGTAACAATGAGCTGATGTTCTACCAGCAAAATGTTATTATTAATATAACAATGAGCTAATGTTCATGACACTGAGCTAATATTTTAGCAGTAAAAAGCTAATATTCGTGTAACAATGAGCTTATATTAATGATGAGCTAATGTTTTAGCAGCAAAAAGCTAACATTCATGTAACAATAAGCTCATGTTAATAACTATGAACTAATTTTTCCGCCACATGAGCTTATATTCATGGAACTATGAGCTAATATTAATGTCAGTGAGCTCATGTTTTAGCTTTATGAGCGAATATTCATGTGAATATGACTTTATGCTGATGACAGAGAGCTAATGTTTTGGTGACAGCAGGCTAATATTTCAAATAACAGTGAGCTAATGTTCATGACAAAAAGCTAATGTTTTAGCATCTGCAGCTACAGCTTAAGTCAAGTGCGTCTCCACTCCCACGCTCCTGGGGTTCCCCGAACTCACCGCCCCGCTCGCACGCCTCCACCTCGCCGCCGCCGTGACTCAGCGGTTACCACGGCAACCTCCCGTGGGCGCAGCCAAACACACACCGCCGAGCTCCTGACCCCCGTCCTCCCTGAACACGCCGTTCTTTAAATAAACCCTGACTTCTGATTGGCCCGTCCTTTGTCCCAAATAGACGAGGCTCCGCTCGCACGCTCCAAAGATGGCGGCGGGTCCCGTGAAGCCCCGCCCCCAAGCGCCCACACAGGATTTCATCACTTTTATTTCTGTTTGAACGTAAAAAGCAAGACAAACAACTTCAGTCACATTTGCCCCCCTTCAAGTCCACTCATCAGACTGCAGGGTGATCAATACTCTCTGATCCACAGTCAATACTCTCAGAGCGCTGATCAATACGCTGATCAATCCCGCCGCCTCCAATAAATAACCCGTGCTTTTACTTTGGCGGGGCGGCGGCAGGAAGTGACGCGTCCACGCCGGGCTCACGGCTGCCGCTTCCTGTGACGTCCGGCCAGATCCCAGATCAGCTGACCGCGGGCTCGGCGGCGTCTCTGCGCGGCTCACGTGACAAACACGCTTGGTTGTGTGACGGTCTGATTGGGGGTCACGTGACATGTGGTTGGTCATGTGATGTGTTGCTGTCGGACATGTCGTGTAACAGACAGGTTGTTGGTCATGTGACATTATTGTTCATGTAATGTCTGGTCGTTGGTCATGTGACAGACATGTGATAAACATGTGGTTGGTCATGTGACTGTTGGTCACGTGATATGTTGTTGGTCATGTGACGGACATGTAGTTAGTCATGTGACCTGTGTGTC